>NC_064808.1:23459265-23481802 GCF_023721935.1 Panthera uncia | reverse complement strand
ATGAACGGGGGGGGGGGCAGAGAGAGAGGGAGACACAGAATCGGAAACAGGCTCCAGGCTCCGAGCCATCAGCCCAGAGCCCGACGCGGGGCTCGAACTCACGGACCGCGAGATCGTGACCTGGCCGAAGTCGGACGCTTAACCGACTGCGCCACCCAGGCGCCCCTCGCTTCCCTTTTAATAACATTTCATGTTTTGTCTTGGGAGTGCCTTCCTTATTTTCTACTGATTTTTCTTTATTTTTTAAATTTTTTAATGTTTATTTTTGAGAGAGAAAGACAGAACATGAGTGGGGGAGGGGCAGAGAGAGAACAAGAGAGGGAGACACAGAATCTGAAGCAGGCTTCAGGCTCTGAGCTGTCAGCACTGAGCCTGACACGAGGCTCGAACCCACAAACCCCGACATCATGACCTGAGCTGAAGTCGGACACTTAACTGACTGAGCCACCCGGGCGCTTCTACTGATTTTTCTAATAAAACCATAATGTAGCTCATTGTAAAGCAGTGGAATGATATATGTGGCACATTCACCTCTACTTGATGGTCTAGATCAGCACTGCCCAGGGACTGACCACATATGGCTATTGAGCTGTACCACTGAGAAAATAGCTAATTTTATTCAATTTAAATACCCACTCATGGCTAATGGCCACTGTATTTTTATATTATTCTATTTTGCCTTCTGGCTTAACTGGGAAACAGTTTCTTATTAAGCCTGAGAAGAGATAGATAAGACAGAGGAGCAAGGTCAGAGCAGGACGCGCAGGGAGTGTAAGGAAACCCTGGTCCCAGGCCAGACTCCTCACCCTACCCCTTCTCGCTGAAACGGAATTACGTCCTCTCATGGAGGTTGGGGCACATACATATTTTGGTGTCAGAGAGGCTTGGCTTAAGAGCTGGTTTCACTAGGAAGTAGAATCATGGGGTCACAAATTTACTTCTTGTGATCCACTGTCCAGTGACCTCGTTGCTGTTTTACTTTTCCATGGTTTAATAGCGGACTGCCCTCTTCCTAGATTGAGAGGGATGTTAAAATGCACTTTGGCCCCGTCCCTTCTCTCTGATGCCCTAAGACAAATCCTTAACGGGCTTTTTGGGGGAATGCACTGGCGTCTACCTGGACAGTGACTGTTGAAATGCAGTTGGTTTCTCTGGCTTAGTGAGGGGTTGGAGGGGACGTACTTCCTCCTTGCGCCCTTATGTCATCAGGGCCATTAGAAGTCTTGATTTGTAACATATTATCATATTGGAGTCTTGAAGGAACTATGTGAGATAAACGGCAAAGTTATTACGGTATGAATTTTGTTATTCCCATTTTTTCAGTTGAGAAAATATCTAAAAGCCACATGGTGAGTCAGTGGAAGAGCTGAGCCTAGAAACTGGCCCCACTCGCTCCACCATATCATGGATGATTTCCCACCACATCATGTGGCCACATGCTGTGCATGTGTACACCATTCTATCTCTCTTCTTGCTGAGGCTCCTGTGTGTGTGTGTGTGTGTGTGTGTGTGTGTGTGTGTGT
The DNA here is from genome assembly GCF_023721935.1 of Panthera uncia. Taxonomy (NCBI): domain Eukaryota; kingdom Metazoa; phylum Chordata; class Mammalia; order Carnivora; family Felidae; genus Panthera; species Panthera uncia. Next base: position 23,480,279 of record NC_064808.1, on the reverse strand, counting down.
GTATTTGGGGAGAATGCAAAGTAGTGGATGAAGGCTGGGTTTGGAGCTATAAAATGAGTGATCAATATAATGAATGCAATTGGGATTATGACATATAAAGCCCTCATCAATTCAGCCTAAATCAGTATAAAAACCAATGAAATATTCAAGACCATTTTAGCGCTAGTAGTCAAAACACTCATTCCAGCAGATTCAAAATGTCTACCCTGGTTGTTGTTGTTTCTGGAGTCTCATTTCCCTGTTAGCACCAGGCTGTGAGGCGATGATGTACTTGTATGAAGGGATCAATGTGTCTATTCAGCAATCACAGAAGCTAAGAAACGGGAAAGTGAGTGAGTTTTTGTCTTAAGTACCAACTCTAATTGATTCGCAGTGGCTTTTTGGAGAACTGGATTGCATTGAGGACTTGAAGGGGCTTTGGGGCTCACAAGGACAGTATGCCATTTACTGATTAGTGAATTCTGCCATGAGACTAGATTATGGCATCCATTAGGGCAGGGATTTGTTTATGTCTGTTGCATTTACTGTTAGGTCCCTACACACAGCACATGAATATTCGTCCTTTAGGAACCGTCATTGGAAGAGAGGAAATGATGGCATGAAAGTCAAGTACCTGCCATTCCTGGTAAAGAGATCGAAGCAGAATGAGAAACCCTAGGAAGCCCTCAGCACAGCCTCAGTTGGGCACTGGGTCCACTTCCTGTCCTTAGCAAGTTGCTTCTCAATCCCTACCTTGTTCTTCCAAGCCACAGGTAGCTGTACATGTGATATTGCAAAGTGTTTCAAGTGTTAGTCCTCCCGGGACTCTGCTGCTTTGAATATTGATGCTGTCAGTTTGGCACTGCTCACTTGCTTATTTCCTGGCCCCGGGTTCTCTTTACTCTGTGGACTTCTTTGCTGCTCTGGGTCTTTAAAGTTCTATTGCCAACACTCTTGTCTGCTTACCTTGCTGTAACTCACAGCCAGGCCTGACCACACCTAGCTAGAAAAGACAATAACTATTTCTTTAATGAATGCTTATTGTTTTCTAGCAGAAAACATAGAATGTTACATAGAAAACATTCTATTTTGTATGTAATATCGCATTTAATCCTCACAAGAGCCTAATGGGATAAATGCTTAGTATTTGCTGGGGAGGAAGTAGAAGCATGTAGATGTTAACTTGCTTAGGTCACACAGTAAGTGGCAGAACTGAGATTCAAATTCAGGACAGCCTGACCTGAAAACCCATGTGCTTGACTGTTATAGGATACTGGTTGTGGGTTCACACTGAACTGCTTGGTCCTGACACATGGATGTACTCGGACCTCTAAGGAAATTATGGATGCCCCTTGGAACCATCCTAAACTACCCCAGCTCCTAGTAGGTGGTACATTTTGTCATAACTGACACTTCCCATCCTAACCACATGCAGAAGCCAGCCGGGTCAGCTCCGTGCAGGCCCCTGGATTTCATGCATGTTCTAGAAACACATCTACTCAAACAACAGGCATCCCTGGCTCCCCAACCCTCCTAGCGGAAGTCCAGAAGTCCAGTACTTATAGTCTCTTCTAACTGCACAGTGTACCCGAGGGCGCCATTTTGCCTTTCAGCAACTCTAATTAAATTCCTAATTGTTGCCGGTGCTTTCCTTCAGGAAGCCCATTAAAGAATTTTTGCACCATCGCCTGTGGAAATGCATTATAGTTCTCACCAACTTTGACTAGTAGCAAGTTCCTCTTTAGTGCCAATCAAGATTTCTCTGGATTCATTTTGGTCCAGTTCCCCCTCACATCACTTTGCTAAGAGAAGGAAAACTACTGACCTTTGTCCCCCTCTCATCCTTTATGATGAGGGAACATAAGACAGGCTGAGGGCAAAGCGCAAGCTAACTCCCCCCTCAGGTGGGATATGTGTGACATTACTCAGGCACTCCTGGCTGCCCAAGAACAAAGGAAAGGAAAAAAAACCAATGGTTGTCTGATAGAGATCACTGTCAGGCAGTACAGGAGTCTCCATCAATTTACAAATGCCTTAGTAAATTACAAGAAAAGGCAACCTTACCAAAAGCCTGATCTCCAGAAACCTATAGACTCCGTTTCCTGGAGCCTTAACATCACCCTCCCTTCCACAGTGATAGGGGAAACAAAGACAAGAAGGAAATGGTAAATAAGAGTAAAATTTCCTTATAACCTACAGCCCATTGACAAGTACTTGAGGCAAATTCAGAGTATAACATTACTCCAAAAAATGCCCAACTATCTTGTCTTAATGTTAATGCCTTACTATCAGGGTAAACAACCTTAGCTTGACAATAGCTAGGCCTCCAGCATCTTGTGAGTCCTCCTTAGCATATGAAAGTCCTGTTAGAAACTTCCCTTTTGCCTTTACCTCCCAGTGCACCTCTTTCCGTTCACAGGTCCTTCCCTGTGGTTTAATAAAATCACCTTTTTGCACCAAAGACGTGTTAAATAATTCTTTCTTGGCTGGCAGCTCTGAACCCCCACCATTCCAAAACTGCATCACTTTATATAGTTGAAGATCTGAGCTTTCTCTCCTTTCCTGAATTTGGAAAATAATGATAATTCTTCCTTTTTTTTTTTTTTTTTTTTGTTAGCCTTTTTGTCTGGAGTGATGTATTAGTTTTCCATGATTGCCATCACAAATTAACATTATTTAAAGATGTTATTTTAATAACATTTATTTAAAAATAAAAGAAACATTTATTTTAAAAATAAATTTGCTGTCTTACTGTTCTGCAGATCACAAGTCTGAAATCAGTCTTACTGAGCTGATGTCAAGGGTGTTCCCTCTGGAAGTTCTGAGAAGGAGCACATGTTTCCAGGCCCTTTTCAGCTTCTAGGAGTCACTTGTGGCCCTTTCTCCATCTTCAGAGCACATTCCTGCCATCTCTGCATCCAGCATCACTTTGTTTCTTCCTGTAACTGGGACCCGTCCTGTGTCCCTCTTACAAGGACTCCTGTGATTATTTTGGGCTCTTCCAGATCATCTAGGAAAATCTCTCCTTCTCAAAATCCTTACTCACTTCTGCGACATTCCTTTTGCTGGATAGGGTAAGGCTTATGCCTTCTGAGAATTAGGATGTGGGCATATTGGTGGCGGTGGTAGGGTCGTTGTTCAGCCTACCACAAATGAACATGTCTCAACTGAAAGAGGCTTCTTTTTCTGCTGAATAGCTCATGGTATTTCTGTTCTGCCAGGCAGGTCAATTTTTGCTGATTACCTTACTCTTCAGAAAATAATGTTTCTGCAAAAGTAATGCATAGTCAGTGTAGGAAGTTTAGAAAGTAGAGATAACTAAGACGACAAAAACAAACACGCATTTGATACTAACACCCAATACTACCTACAGTTTTTGGACGAATCTATTCATTCACATGAAGGAAATTCTAGAAGTCACTAGTACTCCCTGAAAGTTTTCAGAAGTTCTCATTTTCCTCAGTGGCATCCTGATCCTTAGATCCTGTAAAGATGATCTCATCTCATTATTCTGTGTTAAAGATGAGGTGTGGCATGGTCAGCAACAGTAAATGACTCCTTCAAGGCCTCATAATCAGTAAGTGAAGAACTAGTTTAGGAATTAGCTTCCCTAGTTCCCAGTTCATTGTTCCTTATCTTCACCATGCTAATTGTTTCCCCAAGGGGAGTTGTTCATTGTTAATTAATGAATTCACTTATCATTTATTTAGTAAACAATAATAAATACCTCTTCTGGACGGGCAATTTTGCTTTGTTTTGGGAATAAGATGGATATCATAGTTTCTGTATTCACAGACATTAGAGTCTATTGGGAAACAGACGTGTAAGCAAAATATTAAGACCGTGGTGTGGTAAATGCAACGGTGGGAGCATGTGCAAGGTACAAAGGTGTTCCTACAGATGGAATGATTACTTTTTATTAGAAACCAGGGAAGGATTCTTGAGGAAAGACATCTGAGCTGGGCATTCATCAGGAATAGGAGGTACTCCCAGCAGCAGAAAGTATATGCCAAAGCCTGGACGGAGGAAAACTAACGTAAGTTACGGGAAACTGTGTGATGTCTACCATCTCTGGAATGTAGGTCTTGAGGGTTGAAGATGATATTGTCAGGATAGTGGAGAAGATTGAGGTTCCCGTAGTTTTTTGTTTAATTGCTCTGCAATTCTATTCCCCATTTTCTGGCTCTTGGTGAATGTCCAACTCCGTGAGGCTCTGTCAGTAATGATGTCCTGCCTCCCTCTACCACAGTGGTTGGTTTAGGGAGGGGCGCATGGCAGGGGCAGGGCCAATTGAGGTCTTCTCTGAGATTAATGTATGTTCACTGAGTAAGAGAGACTTCTCCCCTCTGTAGCAGATGAGCTGGAAAGGAGGTGGGTCTTTGGCTACAGACCATATTTATGTATTTTTGAACCTTCCTGTGGGGTAAAAACAAGTAGAGTGGGAGGTGGATGGAGACAGAATCCGGTAATGTTGTTGGATCCCGCCCTCCTGAAGATTCATTTGTGGAGTTCCCAGTCATATGAGCCAAAACCTTCTTTGGGCTTAAAATGTGAGCTTTAGGTTTCCATGAGTTAATAACGAAGACTGATCAGACCAGGAACTTTGATTCTACTCAATAGGTGAGGGACAGCCAGGATGGATTTTCAGAGGAAAACTGAGGGCTATGACACCCAATGTCTTCAGTTTCTTGGTGAGTAAGAAGGTGGGAACATGCTGAGAGTGCAGGGGCCAGGTTGGGTAGGATGCCATCTGTTTGGAACAATTAATCAGGACCCTGGAGTGGAGGCTGCCCAGTGTTTGATGGTCACTGTTGAACAATAGATTAATGTGATGGGTAGATTTCTTGTGAAAGTTGTGAACAAAATTCATTTAAATTGGGGTTTGAGGTGACAATTCTAGATCTACTCCTAAAATAAATTGCATTTTTAAAACATTTTTACTTTAAAAATATTTTTAGTTTCTACTGCCTCATGGTAGCAAAGTGTAGTAGTTAACAATCTTGGTATTTTGAACCCAGATGGACCTGGATACAGATGATGTTTCTGTTACCTACTTGCTGTATGACCAAGGGAAGGTTGCTTGGCCCCACTGAACCTCAGTTTCCTAAAGTATAAAATGGGATAATAATGACAACTACCCACATTGAGAAAGGATATTTTAGGTTGCATGAAACTGAAAAATTCACATCAAGTCATTTAAACAGTAAATTCCAAGAGTTAACATAACTTCAGGTAAGGCTTGATCAAGCATCTCAAACCCCTTGTTTTCTCACTCTTTATTTCTTGGCTTTATTTCTTCAGCAATGGCTGTCACCTTGGAAGTATATTTTCTTATGTGTCCAAAATGTCTGACAGCACATAATGGGGCCACGTGCTGTACGTTCAAGTCCTATGGGGTAGAAGGAGACCATATCTCCACATCTCTCGCAGATTTCCTGAGGTTTTTTCAGATTGTCCTGCTCAGGTCTTATCTGCCCCTGAAGCAGTCACTGTGGTGAGAGGCAGGAGGCATAGACTGACCAATGAACCAATCAAGATCCACTTCTAGAGCTGAGGCTGAGGCCACAAAACCATTTGGGGGAAGATAGGGAGGCAGTATGGTTTCTCCTGGGCCGTTAGGAACACTGTTACCAGGAGGCAGTTCTTATTTTTCTATCTATCTCTCAAGTATTATATATTTCTTATTGGTTCAGGGGTGGACAGGACCTGAATAGTACAGTCAGAAAAAGTCTGAGACATTACATATATCCCCCCACTCGCATGGTGTAAGAAGTAGAAAGTACAGACTACAGATAAGCAAAGTGAGCACCCATGACAGCATTTCTCTCATAAAGTTTTATGTCTTATTTTTTTATTTTGAGAGAGAGAGAGAGAGAGCAAGGGAGCTGGGGGAAGGACAGAGAGGGAGGGAGAGAGAGAGTCCCAAGCAGGCTCTGTGCTGTTAGTGCAGAGCCCAACATGGGGCTTGAACTCACAAACTATGAGATCATGACCTGAGCTGGAGCCAAGAGTCAGACATTTAACCAGCTGAGCCACCCAGGTGCTCCCAGCATTACTGTCATAGAAGGGAGTTGGGCTCAGGACAGCTTTTATGCTGACAGGAAACTGCAGCCTTTGGGGGGATGGGGACTTGCCAGAAGTTCGCATGGTGGCGGGACAGGAGCCAGACCCTAGTCCCCTTGGACTCCAGCCCACCCATCTTTCCCCTAGATTGCCCTGCTCTCATTAGCTGTCCTGTCTTCTCCAGGTGCCTCTGTAGAGCTGGACTTGGCAGGAAAACTGACAATGATATGTGGCCCTGGGAGTCCCTGAAAAGGGTACTTTAGAGCTGCTGTGAACACACAGGTTAAAGAGAGCAGCTACATCTGGAAGCCTGTGGAAGCGTCTATCTGAGGAAGTGCTGTCTGTCACTCTGTCCCTGTGTGTGCCCTTTTTGTTGTCGTACTCTGCCTCAAACCTGTCATAATATGGGAAGCTGCCAATTAGGGAGGCCACTTCCAGCTGTTCTGTTCCATGCCCACTTTGGAGCGCTCCCCTCCCTCTTCCCCCAAATGTTTCCATTAGGGAGGGAAGGGTCCCCATTGTAAGATTGCTCCCTGATGGCAGCAGGGCACAGAACAGCCAAACTTGTGTCAGAAAGCTGAAATCGGTTATTGCTGACAACAGTAATAATGGTGTCTGGAACATGACCTAGTTTATTGCTCAGCACCTGGTCTGAGTTGATAAATTCCTTTTGAGAGACTGACTGGTCCTGTTGGCATCTGGAGGGAAAACTAGCAGTAGGAGGATGGTAGGTACAACTTCGGGGGAGAGGAAACGAGGTGGAAGAGAGGGAGGGATGGAGAGAGAGGGGATGAAAGGGGGAAGGGGAGAGATGGGGAAGGGGAGGGAGAGGGGCAGAGAGGGAGAGGAGTGAGCACAGTTATGCTTATTTATTCCCAGTGCTCCTTATTACCAGTAGTAATTGCTACCATTCGTTAAGTGACAGACACTGGGATGTGTGTTTTTGTTTTGTTTTTTTAATATTTATTTATTTTTGAGAGAGAGAGAGCAAGAGTGAGCACAAGCGGGGGAGGGGCAGAGAGAGAAGGAGACACAGAATCCGAAGCAGGCTTCAGGGTCTGAGCTGTCGGCACAGAGCCCTACGCAGGGCTCGAACCCACAAGCTGTGTGATCATGACCTAAGCTGAAGTCAGAGGCTCAACCAGCTGAACCACCTAGGCGCCCCTGGGATATGTGTTTTAAACACATTTATTCTAGCCTTCCCCATAGCTGTCCAAAATAAGTATGATTACCCCTGTTTCAGTGATTAGAAAACCAGGACCCAGAGAAGTTAGGTAGTTCGCCCAAGGTCACACAGCTCAGTAAATGGAGATGCCCAGTTCAGACCCAGTTCTGATTGATTTCAGAGCCCAAGCTCTTTACATATTGTGCTGTTTCTAGTTTATCATACTAAGCTCGTGTCTTCTAGATCTCTTTCATGAAAGGGCTACTAAAATGATTTCACACATACTACCTGGTAGTGGGCTTAAATTCTCATTTGGATTAGTTTTGGAGACATGGAGCTTCCTAAGGAACCTGGAGACGCTGAGGGGAAGGGTGTGTGCACACGCTTGTGTGTGAATCTTAATTGTGCCCACTGTGGGATCAGCCTTTATCTGATATTATCTGTAATAATATTTTATTCATTGTGGCCCTACATCTCTGCTGGCAGCCTAGCATAATCTTGAGGCAATAGGGTAGAAAGTGACTAATGAGAATAATTTCTTGATCGATGGGGCTCTTCCTTCCAGATTTAAAAGGGCCGTGTTAAAATGATAGAATCTCATTTTCACACTCTATCTTCAATATCTAGCTATAAAAACCCTAAAAAGAAAATAAAACATTCCAGGTTCTTGGAGGACAGCCTCCGGAGCTGGGCATTGTTTTCTGCCCAGGGAACTCTCAGCCAGGCTGAGCCCGCAGAGCTCAAGGCCACAGCTGCTCACAAAATCCACCATCAGATCTGTATCAGATGTAGGTCTTGGTGGCAGTTCTCAAGTGCCTCACCCTGCCTTTCTTTCTCCTGTGCTCTCATCTTTTGCTTGCACACGTCTCTGTCACTAGCAAATCACCAGTTAGTCATTAAGCTCCTAGCACGTGCCCACTATTGTGTCTCTCTCTCCTCTTTGCCAATAGCTAAGCTCAGCCTTAGGCTTCCTACAGTGGAAGGACAGTGCATCGATGTGCCTGGAAGTGGCGGTCACCTTTGGGAGATAATTTGAGGCACTGATGAAAACTTACTGCCTTTAAATTTATTTTTCCCTTCATCAGGCATCATGCCCAAATGTTCATCCTTAGCCATTTATTTTTTTTAACTTTGAAGAACTTTAATATTTGGGGAATTTTTACAAAATTTAAGGAGGAACACCTAAGGGACTATCAGTCATAACTCTTCAGAATTCCCTAAGCTCTCGGGAGTGGGATAAAGATCAAATGTTTGGACACAGACAGTTATAGGCGGGCATCAGGAGGGGGACTAGGGGAGAGAGAAGGGCACAAAAGACCATGTCTGCATCTCAATTTCTAGAGTGGTAGCTGTCAATGGAGGAAAGTTCTAGAAAGGACTAAGGATCCTGTGATATAGACATTGAAAGACTATATGGCAAAATAGTCCTTTGGTCAGGAAAGGGCGATGCTTCTTTACAAAGAGAGTCACAATTTTATATCCCTGTTAGAGTAGTGTTTGAAAAATGCCAACTGAACACATCCTACATCCACCTTTCTCTACCTGAATGGAGCTGGGAGCAGGGCATCCACAGGGCTGGGCTGTCAACCTGATGCAAAGGCAGGAAATGATCTCTTTCACAGAGTATGTGAAGATTAAAGGAAGGGAAGGATGAGGCCTGTTGCTCTAGAAGAGTGTGTTGTGATCTCACCATCCAGGAGATCCTTGACCTTGTTTTTGTGTGTGTGTGTGTGTGTGTGTGTGTGTTTTGGTGTCTCTGAAAGGCTTGCCACATGGTAGGAGTTCAGTAAGGGTTTTTTGAGCGCAGTGAGCAAATGACAGGCTAGGAAAGCAATTAAGGAGTAGAGTATCATTTAGCATTCACGGTCATGGTTTAAGGGTAGAATCTATTTTTTTTGATGTCTAATTGGCATACATTATATTAGTTTCAGGTGTGTAACCTACTGATTTGATATTTGTATGTATTGTAAAATGATCTCCTTAATAGGTCCAGTTAACAACCATCAGCATCATACTTGCAAAATGTTTTTTTCTTGGGAGAACTTTCAAAATCTGCTCTCCTAGTGTCTTTCAAATATGCAGGAATAGTATTATTAGCTATAGTCATCATCCTGTACATTGCCATCTTCATGACTTATTTGTTTTATAGTCTGGACAATTATTGATCAAGATATTTTTCTTGTAAAATAAATCCTTCAGCAAGATTCTTAAATATATGTATGGTTATTAGGGCATTCCATCATTTCTCTTGTCTGTCCATGCCACTTGTCTGTCCATGCCACCATCTGTGCATCCATGGTTCCATGTGTACGTGTTTCTATCCATCTGATGCTTACTGAGTGCTTGCTCTTTGCCACATTACTTTTAGAAGCTGTGTCTAGATTTTTTTCTGAATCAGCAGCTTCTTAAGTAAAATGCTTTGTTGCCAGGTTGACAGTATGTGTGCTAGATCCATCCATTTGTTTCTTTTTTTTTTAAATGTTTATTTATTTTGAGCGAGGCTGTGAGCAGGAGTAGGAGCAGAGAGAGGAGAGAAAGAGAATCCCAAGCAGGCTCTGCTCTGTCATTGCAGAGCCTGACATGGGGCTTGATCCCTTGAACTGTGAGAACATGACCTGAGCCAAAATCAAGAGTCGGATGCTCAACTGACTGAGCCACCCAGGTGCCTCCCATCCATATTTTCAGCATATACTACTTGAATACCTGTTGTGTGCCAGGTGATGGGGATACAGTGGTGAGCAAAACTAGATAGACATATCCTGTCCTTAGGTAGCTTATGGTCTGGTGAGAGTAGCATTAAATAGTAACTCCAACATAAAATTATAATTGTGATAAGTGCCTCAGAGTGCAAGTTCATGGGCTGTAAGAAAGGACATTGGGGAACTTGACCTAGTCTGGGAGCTTAGGGGCAGTTTCTCTGAGACAGGAATAAAGGAGCTGAGATACAGAGTAGGAAGAGCTGAGGGTATGTGCTGCACGTGGAGGGGACAGCACATGTCATGGCAGGAGTGTATTAGTTTCTTATGGCTCTTATGGCCACAAGCTCGGTGGCTTCAGACAATACACATTTCTTATCTTACAGTTCTGGTTGTAAGGAGTATAAATGGATCTCATGGGGCTAATGTCCACGTGCCAGTGGGGCTGTGTTCCTTCTGGAGCTCTAGCTCCTTGTCTTTTCCACTTCCCAGAGGCTGCCTGCATTTCCTGGCTCATGGCCCACCCTTGCGTTGCTCCAGTCTCTGCTTGTTATCCCGGCTTGTCACATCTCTGAATTCTGATCCTCCTGCTTCCCTTTGTGAGTACGTTGGGCGCACCCGGATAATCTAGAGTACCCTCGCCATCTCAAGGTCCTTAACTTAATTACATCTAAAAGTTGCTTTTGGCCTGTGAGGCAATATATGCACAGATTTCAGGGATTAGGGTGTGGACATCCTTGGGGGTGGGGATTATTCTACTAAAGGAGGCATGGTGATGTTTTTAAATTTTTTTTTTTTTTAATGTTTATTTATTTTTGAGACAGAGAGAGACAGAGCATGAATGGGGGAGGGTCAGAGAGAGAGGGAGACACAGAATCTGAAACAGGCTCCAGGCTCTGAGCAGTCAGCACAGAGCCCGACGCGGGGCTTGAACCCACAGATTGCGAGATCATGACCTGAGCCGAAGTCGGACGCTCAACCGACTGAGCCACCCAGGCGCCCCTATGGTGATGTTTTGAGTGACTGAGGGGAGCCCACGTGGCTGGAACGCTAAGGACCAAGGCAAGTGAAGCAGGAGTGTTTTGCAGTGGAGCAAATGGGCATTTGTCAAGTTTGTAATTATTCATGCTCTTTGGTCATCTTTCCTACAGTTAGGGAACTTCCCATATCAGGCACTCCACCTTCCTGAAGGAGACACCAGAATTCCCGTTTTCTCAACTTCCCACGCAGCTGGGACACCGCCATATTCTAAGCTCCAGTAATCAGGGGCACCACCCCACTGTGAATTCTTATCGGGGGATAGCAGGGTGAGGTAGCAGATGCTATGCAGAATCCGTTCTCTGGTGAGTGTGGTCGCAGTGTCAGTGGCCTTCAGGAGCAGCAGTGGAGGAAGTTCTGGAGTCCACGGCTCAGCAAGGGAGGGATGCCCTGGGCAGTCTTTGTGTGAGGGGTGATGTCAGGGAAGGCTTCAAGGGGCAGCCTGGTGACTTGGTTGTTCTTTGTGGCCCTGGAGCCTCCTCATTGTCTCTCCCAGAAGTTCTTTGAGTTGTTGAATAGTCTCCATACGTTCATTTCTTAGTCCACTTAGAGTGGGTCTCTCATGAGCAGCTAAGACTCCTTAACTGCCTCAGTGATAGCCAGACTCTAGGAGGTTCTGAAAGTTTGGTAAGGACTTTGATCTTTACGGTAAAGATGGTAGGAAGCCATATAAATGTTTAAATTAGAAGCTTTGAGGGAGAGTGACATATTCCAATCCAACCAAGTGCATTCAAGTTTTGAAAAGAGACCACTGAAAACCAGACCACTCTAATATATCCTAGACGGATAATACCTAACAGGCACGGTGACTCAAGAGCAGCCCATATGTTCTATACCACGTTGGTAAGTTGTGGTTGGTGGGAGTATCGACTTTGATAGAAAAGAAGCACAGATTTGGAGTTAGGTGGAGGTAATGCATGGGTTTCTATGTCTATCCCCAACATTTTAAACACCAGTTTGAACATTTAACATAACACGCAACAATGATTATATTCCTACGGCATACTGCAGAGTGAGGAGGACTACTCACAGCTGGAGGCTACTGGCCTGGGGTCTGCAGCTTCCCCAGGTACCAACCAGTGTGGAGGGGGGCCATCACCATCCAGAAACACCTGTAAGTTGTTGTTAGGAGACAGTGTGCCCTGGCAGTAGAGTCAGGAAGCGCTGGGTTGGTGGGCAGGGGGTGGATTTTAACCATTTGATGGCTGCTCTCTTGTTTGTACCATTTCTCTCTTACATGCCTTTGTGGTCTCAGTCCCCCCTCTCCGCAGCCTCACTGCCGCCACGCTGAGTGTGTCTGTTCTAAACACAATGTGCTGCTTTCAACATGTGCCGTGTCTGAGGTCCGATGGGCTGTTTTTGAAGTGGCCCATGCTGGACCTAGCCTTTCATCAGTGATCAGGTTGTAGAAGCTGTATCATGTCTCTGCCGCCTTTTTGCCGTTCCTCTGTTCCACAAGTTCTATCTGGGGGGCATAATTCTCTGTTTATGAAAGACCACGGTTCAGTCATCTTTCAATTAAACTTAATAAGAAAAACAGACCTCAGATTCCACTCGGAGGGAAAGGGCATTTGAATCTGGAGAGGGAAACAGTTGGTTTGAATAAGGTCACAGATTAATTAGAATTGGGCTTAATTAAAGCTGCGTGAGCATCTGGACAACTTTGCCAACAAAGGGGATCATCTGGGTATCTTTGAAGGGTCTCATTCTCTGCTGGGTGCTCGTTCTCTGGTTGGGACCTTGGTTCCAGCTGCTGTGAGAGACTCCTGTGCCCGAAAGCCTTTCCAAGTCAATTATACCGGCTTCTCTATGGCTGGTTCGTTCAGTTAGAGTGCTGTTCTAATGCAGTGAAGGCTTAATCCCCATGTGGGCCCTCAGTTTTAGTCTGGTCTGCATCCCTGACTGTGTATTTCTTCCTGTGGGGAGAGAGCACACTGCGTGGGCATGGAGTAGATGGAGGCGTGAGGACTCCTGTCCCAACCATCTGTCTCCTTTCTGCCATTTGAAGCAGGCATGGCTTCATGTTCCATGTGAGTTACAGAGGTGCTCAGATAGTGTGTCCCTGTAGGGAACTGGATGCTAGACACTTGTGAATGAATTTGACTCTGATGAGAACATCACAGGGCATGCTGCCAGGGTAGCCACACTCATCGTTTTCTTCCTCAAATCCCTTTCTATGCCTGGCTGCCGTTTGGAAAGTAGCTGATGAACTAATTCATACTAAGTTGGCAATGACCAAACATGGCTTAAAGTGTGATTTGTATTAGAAACACTTATATTTTTGATAAGAACAATGCATTTCTCCCCATAAATCAGCCATTTTAAACCATTTTGGGGGTGTACTTCAGGTTGGGTGGCTAACCATCCCGGTCTGTAGAGGTTTCCACTATGTGGGATTTTTCATATTAACACACCCCAAGTCCTGGGTAAATTGGGGTGAGTTGGTCACCCTAATCTAGGGTATCTAGGAAAGGTGAGTGTGTGAGGCAGGGAGGGTCTGGTGAGGATCACTGAACACAGAGTTTGGGGTCCTTGACTAAGTTCCAATCAGAAAAGTAACAATTTTTATATGTTTTATATTTTGAAGTTGTGGGTAATATCCCCCCTGAAAGGCTTTTGACAAACCATGCTGTCAAAAGAATATGGGTCAAAAGGAGTCTACAAGGGACAAGAGCAGGGAGGATGTCTGGGAGCAGAGAGATTCTGAAGTTCCCTACTTTTCACCAAGAAATCATCGCTACTCTGCTGACATGAAATGCAGGGTTTGGCCTTAGTCACAGCAAAGGAAGGAGGGTTTACTGGAGTTACCTTGTGTGCAGAATAAAGGGAAGGGGCTCTTCTGGCAACAGGATCATATTTGACTTAATAGTTTGTGGTTTTTTTCCCTGTATCTCCCCCTTTCATTCCCCACTGAAGCTGGAATCCAAGTGCTAAGTTTTCTTACCTCAGGAGAGGTTGTATCAAGGTGAAAAGCAGTAGCTGCCTACAATGCACTTTTCTTCCAGGCTTTTGTTTTCCGTAAGTCTCATCTAGTTGATGCAATTATATTAAGTATCTCTGAATACGATGGAGGGGAGTAGAGGGGAGAATTCTGTAAACATTAGGAGATGAGAGACTGAAGGTCTTTGAATATCAAGGCTCTAAGAGATGGTAAGACCTCAGAAGACAATAGCTCTTTGTGCACATGAGAACTTGGATCCAAGTTATATATACGTATATATTTCGTCTCAAATGGTGTATGAAAGAATGAGCTGCCCTTCCTCTGGAAGCTATTAGGACACTTGGCTGGTTTTTGTCAGTCACCACAAAAGCCCAGTTTGCCAGGTCAGCCATTGTCACTGTGACCCTTAAATATCATATAATTCAGACCCACCCTACTCACTTCCCTGCCCTTTCAATCCCTCCCTTTTGCTGTGCTTTCGGAACCCTCAGATTATCATTAGCTAATGCCTCTGTATCCTCAACATCTTTGAGTGCTGTATTTTTACCCTAAGAGAAACAAGCTGTCTGTCCCCGGAGGATATCGCTTACTTGACAGACTTCTTATGTGAAGCTTATACCCCCTCGTAAATCAGAGGCTGGAAGTAGAGAATGTGCCCTTCATATTTCCTTCTGCTGTTTCCAAACCATTTCTTCCCTATCTTAAAAAAGAAAATCTCCTCCCAGTTTTAAAATAGAATAGAGAAGTATCTCCCCTTTCTACTTTTGCATTTTAGAAAAAAGGAGAATAAGAAACAACATTCAAATTCCATCTTAAAGCATGCCAGGAGACATTTGTAACTCTGAACCATAGTATTTGAGGAAGGGTGTCAGAAGCAGTAAAAGGCAAATAGTGGTTCTTCCATCAAGAGAGGATGTTTTTGGTTGCTGATCTAAGATAGGGTTATCAAGTCAGTAACATATCCTTAGGGACAAAGCTTTGTTATTTAGTTAGGATTAAGTTCGAGTGCATCTAACAGACTGTCTATAATAAAAGAAGTTTGTATCTCTTTCACGTAAGAGAAATCTAGGGGTGCCTGGGTGGCTCAGTCGGTTAAGTGTCTGACTTCAGCTCAGGTTATGATCTCACCATTCCTGAGTTCGAGCCCTGTATCAGACTCTGTGCTGATAGCTCAGAGCCTGGAGCCTCTTTCAGATTCTGTCTCCCTCTCTCTCTCTGCCCTTCCCCTGCTCGTGTTTTGTCTTTCTCAAGAATAAATAAAAATAAAAAAAATAAAAAAAATAGAAGTCTAGATGTTTGCTATCCAGAGCTGGTATAGTGGCTGCACTGTTATCATGAAATCAGGTTTTCCACTTTTTGGCCCCCCTTTCCTGGTTTTTAGCTTCCATCTTTATGGTAACCTCTTGATCTAAGAGTTTGCTGAACCATCAACCATCACATCTGTTAGGGAAGAAAAAATTATGTCTCTTCTTCAGTGTTCTTCTGGCTGGTCTAAAAATTAAACTTACATGAAACAAATTAACAGGAGAAAATAAAACTTAATTACATATGTACAGGAATCTCCATAAACAGGAGTGATTTCAAAGACAGAATGAGGTATATATGTCATTCTAGACTGAGAGGGGGGTAAGAGTCTGGGATTTCAAAAGGAAGGAAGGAACTCACAGGAAGAATGGAAACAGTAAATGTTTGGTTAACAAATATTTGCTGGGCCATCCAGAAACAATGGGACATAGAAAGGACTTTTATAAAACAGGCCTTGCTAAATTCTTCCTGGTCTACCATACCTAGTTCATATTATTCTCTAGTTATCTATGGAGAGAGCTCCCCTCCTGGAACAGGTCCTCTATGGAAATTCTTTTAGGCAGTTAATGGGGAGGCAAAAAGGACAACTTCTTGAGTCTTCTGTTTCTTAAGAATAATCAGCCTGAAATAACCCACATGACAAAGGGACACATTTTCTCCCCTACACATTCATATTCAGGCAGGATAACAAAAGCTTTCTTCAGCTTTCTTTCTTTTCGTACAGACTTGAGGCGGAGCAGAATATGCCACTCCAGAATGTGCCACGTTGGTATGTGAATTATTTCAAGCTAAAGACAACTGGGGCCTAGCAGATTCAAGAGCTTTTTACTTCCCTTAACCACCTAAAAGAATTTAGATAGAGAGCTTGTACCAGGAAGAGAGCTCTTACCGGAGAGGACTTTTTATATCAGAAAGATATGGCTGCATGGCATGGCAAACATTTGTTTACCAAACATTTGCCCTTCTCATCTTCCTAAGAATTGTCTTCCTTCCCTTTGAAGCCCCAGACCCCTATCTCCCTTTTCCTTAGCTCGGGGTGGTATATCAGCCTCTAGACCCCTATCTCCCTTTTCCTTAGCTCGGGGTGGTATATCAGCCTCTATTACCTGACTGCCAGGGAGGGAGTCTCATGTTTTTATGGGGCTCCCATACATACAAAATTTGTTTTTCTCCTGTTCATCTGTCTTATGTCAATTTAATTATTAGACCAGCCAAAGAGCTTAGGACAGAAGGGAATTTTTCTGTACCTACGTTTTCTAGAAGTTCCTCCCAATGATAGCCACTAGACCATGACTGTCACCTCCAGTTGCAGAGGAGTCCAGGAAAATTAATTTTGTAGCAGTTTGTATCACTACCTTTACTAATATTACAGTTCTGTTATAGGAGGCAAAGAGAATGAGTGCTAATAGCAACTAGTGGTCATGGTCTCTTTGGAACAGGGAGGATATGTGAAGACTGGCTACAGGAACTTTGCTAGGCCTTGCTGCTGAAGAGGATGGCAGGCAGGACTAAATGAGAAATTACACAGAGGAGGCATATTGACAGGAAACAAATTGTGGAGGAGGCAGAGTGGGAGAGAGAGAATCTGTATTGTGAAAAGACCAGATGGTTTGTAGTCATTGTTGACTGAGGGAAAGAGAAGTCTGAAGAATTTAATTCCACTCATAACTTCCTATGACAAAGAGGATTCTGTCTAGTTTGGCACATAGTCCTTGGTGAGTCCCCTAGATATTTTCTGCAAATGTTTAATTTAGTTAGGACTGAATCTAACTAATGAGTAACAATGGAAAAATAACGACCACAGGATCCATTCAAAGACACTAGAAGAAAAAAAGGAGAAAAGCTAATGACAGATAAGGAATATGCAGGCAAATATTGTCTTCAAGATACAAGAATTTGATCAAACATCACCATTCATAAAAAATAACATAATGAAGTAATTGCCTCTAGAAAACAAGGATCAAAAGGGTGAGATTGGAAAAAGAGATGATGCAAGAGCTGACAGAGCTGGAAAGAAGAGGAAAGAGATGAAAAAAGAAAAGGGAAAGAGATGGAAAAGAAAAATAAGTTTAACACAGGAATGAATAATATCCTAAAAAGGATAGACACTGGTGAAAATAAGGTACAGGAAGGTGAGATGTAAATTAACATGAACATTTTTTCTTTTTATATTTATTATGATTTTTAAAAAAATTATTTATTTATTTTGAGAGAGGGACAGAGAGAGAGAGAGATACGGACAAAGAATCCAAAGCAGGCTCCAGGCTCTGAGCTGTCAGCACAGAGGCCGAAGTAGCACTCAAACCCATGAACCCATGAACCACAAGATCATGACCTGAGCTGAAGTCAGCTGCTTAACTGACTGAGCCACCCAGGCACCCTTAACATGAACATTTTTTAAAAGAATAAAGCAAAAATAACAGATGTAGAAGACTGACACAGGAAGTCATACCCATAATTGGTGTTAATGCTGAGGGTAACTTAAATAAGAAAACTGAACTAACATTTAAAGACGTAACTTAAGAACACTTCTTAGAAATAAAAGAAAATATGCATCTATAGGTAGAAAGGGGTTATTACAACCCAGAAAAAATGGTCTTGTTAAGTGAAAAAAACAAGGCCTAGATTAGTATGATAGAGGCACACTTTAAGTACATAAAATAATATTTTTTAGTGTACTGAACATCTCTGACATTCTCTCCGAAAACTGGCAACAGTGCTTGCCTTTCAAGAGAGGGAGTATTTTTTTTTTTCCCTCAACAGAGACTCCTTAGCTACTTTCCAAGCATTCAGTCTCCTTTTCTGTCTCAAAACACAGAATCCTGACTTTACCATCTGATATTTACATTCTGGTATTTACCACCTCTCAGCTTAAGTCAGTGGCTTTCCACCAGGGAAAGCCTCCTCCCGCAGGAACTCTAACAATGTGTGGAGACATTTTAGTTGTCACAACTGAGGAAGAGGGTGACTGGTGTGTTCTACTGCCATTTGGTAGAAGGCTAGCAGAAATGCTGCTAAACATTCTACAGTGTACAGGACAGCTTCCCATAGCAAAGAATTATGTGGCCCAAATGCCAACAATGTTGAGGCTGGGAAACCATGGCTTACATTATAGATGAGGGGATTTAAACAGAAATAATGAGTGGGATTTCTGGGAAGTCTCCTTAAAATAAATGGGGCATGCTTTTCTTCCTCCTTCCTTAGTCCTGCTGCTTAGAATGTGGATGTGATGTCTAAGATTGAGCAGCTGTCTTGGACCATGAGGACAAGGGTCATCTCCTAAGGATAATGGAGTGGTAAACTGGGAGGAGCCTGGTTTCTGATGAATTCCTTCCTTCTTTCATTATTCATTCATTTACCAAATCTTTATTTCATGTCTACTGTGTGCTAGGCATTGCACCAGATACTGGAAATATGGCAGAAAATAAACAAAAAAAAAAAATCAATCCATGTCCTTGTGAAACTTGGGTTTTAATTTGTGTATAATAAAACAGTAGAGAAGCCAAATACATCATATGTTAGATGTTGATAATGGCTATGAAGAAAAATAGAGTAGGGAAGTGGATAAGGAGTTGCCTGTTAAGGGGATACTTTGGATTTTCAATAGGGTGATTAGGCAAGTTGTTGATGAAAGGCAGAGGACTGATGGAGAGGAGGGAGTAAGTAGGGTGGATATCTGGCAGTATTTCCAGGAAGAAGCAACAGCAAGTACCGAGCCTTGTGGTGAGAGTTTGCTTGGCAGGTTGGAGGAACACAGGATGGCCAGAGTGTCTGGGGTGTGGTGAATAAGAGGAGGAGAAGGAGGAGTCTGAGTCGAAGACGTGATGGGGTTACCCAGTGGTGTATGGCTTTGTGGGAAGTTGTAGGACTTTGGCTTTTACTCTAGGATGGGAAGTCCCTGGAGGATTTAAAGCAGAAGAATGACATAATCTGACTTAATATTTATTTTGAAAGTTGGATAATAAGTATTTGAGCAGACTTGACACCTTATCACACAGATTTCTGGCCCATGTACATTTTCCTTTTTTTGTTTTAGTTAAAAAGTTGTGAATATTTGCTAATTGTAAAAGCTTCAATACTCTGGGTATAATCTGAATAGTATACAGAATTTACCAGTGTTCTTCTCTTACTGTGACTGAAATTTGTATCTGCTTCTCTTTTGTAAGCCAGATCACGTATTGACCTCTAGTTAAGCTTATGGTCTTTTGTCTAAGAATTGCTCCTAAGTCAACCTTTTACCTAAGAATTGCTCTAAGAATTCCCTATCCTGAGCCAATGCCTTCCATTTAAAAATTATACCAAGCATAGGATTCCCTACATGTATCTATTTTAAATTTTACCTGTTTTAGGAACTCGAATACTAATCTTTTCAGATACACACACACACACACACACACACACACACACACACCCTCCATAGAAGCATTTTCTAGCCTGTGGCTGTCTTTCCTCTGTTTACAGAGACTTAATATTTTCAAGGATGACTCTGGCTGCTGAGATGAACTAAATTGGGGGATGAGAGAGGAGGAGGACATATAGAGAATTATTGCAAAAAGCCATTCAGTCCATGATGGTGATTTAGACCAAATGCAAGAGGTAAAGGTGGTGAGAAGTCATCTGATTCTGGATCTCTTTTGTAGATTGGCCTGACAGGGTTGATTTTTTTTTGATGGATTGGGTATGTGGTCTTAGAGATGTGGAGGAGTCAATAATGACACCAAGGTTTTTGGCCAGAGCAAAGGAAGGGTGGGATTGCCATGTATTGAGATGGGAAGGTGCAAGAGGGAAAGATTTGGTTTTGGATAAGTTATATTAGAGATGCTTATGATAAATATAAATTGGTTAGTTGATTTAGAAGTTGAGCTACATGAAATCACCCAATTTTGACCTATAAAAAATGGCAGTTCTGTAGGATTCAATGTATGTAGGTCTGAAGCTCAGTAAGGAGTTCTGAGTTGGGTTTATGTATTTTGGCATTTAGATGTCATCTGAAACTATGAGACTGGATGAGGTCATTGAGGATATATGTGTAGATGGTCCATGCCATACCAAAACTAACATATTGGTTATGGTCACCAGATTGGGGAAAACATTTTCTTGGGTCTCCTCAAACCTTCAGAGACAATGGTAGAATTTTGCATCTGCAGGCATTATCGTAGTTTGGTACTGATGTTGGAACTGCCTCAGGATGGGGCTGCTCTCTACTTGGCGTATCACATGAAATCATGTCCAAAAATAGTGACGAACATTGGACTTGTTTCAGTTCATTTATTTTCTGAGCATCTGCAAGTATGACTCCCTTTCATTCTTTACCTCTTTTATCCCCAGTTTTGAAAACTTCTTAATGAAATATTATATAGGGTAAAAGTACATAAATAATGAATGAATAGCCCGGTGAATTTTCACCAAGTGAACATCCAAGTGTAAGAGCACCCACATCCAGAGTCTAACTCTCACTAGCATCCAAGAATCCTCCCTTATGCTCCCTCTCTGTCATCACTATCCATACAAATGTAATAGCTGTCTTAACAAATCAGCATCATAATAGAGTTTTCCATTGTATGAATTCTACTGTTGATCAGTGTTTGGGGATTTTCTAGTTTTGGCAATTATAAATCATGTTCTTGTGATTGTTTTTGTCCACGTATTTTGATGAATATATGTATTCATTTTTGTTGGGTATTCACTTGGAGATAGAATTGCTAGATCAGAGGGCATGTACTTGTTCAGATTTAGTAGATACAGCCAAGTGGCCTTGTCTTGTCTTGCCTTGCCTTGCCTTGCCTTGCCTTGCCTTGCCTTGCCTTGCCTTGCCTTGCCTTGCCTT
>NC_064808.1:23416080-23459255 GCF_023721935.1 Panthera uncia | reverse complement strand
CCTTTCCTTTCCTTTCCTTTCCTTTCCTTTCCTTTCCTTTCCTTTCCTTTCCTTTCCTTTCCTTTCCTTTTCTGTGATTGTATCAATGTATCATCCCCTAGCAGTATATGAGAGAGAATTCTGTATATGTTACATGCTTACCTCTCACCAATACTTGGCATTTTCAGCGTTTTTCATTTTAGCCACATGATGGTTTTAATTTGCATTTTTTGATGAATAATGATGTTGAACATTTCTTCATTTGTATACTGGCCATTTGCATATTGTTTTTTGTGAAGAGCCATTCAATTATTTTGCCTATTTTTTGAATTGAGTTACCTACCTCTTTCTTGCAAATGTTCTTATGTATTCTGGATATGAAATCTTTGTAGAATATATATATATTTGAAATATTTCTTCCTACTCTGAGGCTTACCTTTTCACTGTCTTAATGGTGTTTCTTGATGAACAAAATTTCTTAGTTTAAATGGCATTCACTGTATCAATTTTTTCCTTATTTTTACAGAACATTTTTGTCTTGTTTAAGAGATTCTGTTTAATTCAAGGTTGTGAAAATAGTGTCCTTTTTTTGTAAAGATTTTTTTTAAAAAATTTAATGTTTATTTTTGAGAGTGAGAGAGCATGAGCAGGGGAGGGGCAGAGAGAGAGAGAGGAAGACACAGAATCAGTAGCAGGCCCCAGGCTCCAAGCTTCAGCACAGGGCCCGATGCAGGGCTCGAACCCACAAACTGTGAGATCATGACCTGAGCCTAAGTTGGACGCTCAAGCGGCTGAGCCAGAAAATATTGTTCTTTGTTTTATTTCACAAGATGTATTATTGTTGCTACTATTTTAAAGTTTATTGATTTATTTTGAGAGAGAGAGTGTGTGAGTGAGTGTGAGTGGGGAGGGACAGGGAGAGAGGGAGAGAGAGAATCCCAAGCAAGCTCCATGCTGTCAGTATAGAGCCTGATGCAGGACTCGATCTCACCAACTGTGAGATCATGACCTGAGCTGAAACTGAGCCAGATACTTAACTGACTGAGCCACCCAGGTGCCCCTAACATTTAGTATTTTAATTTTTATACCTATAGTTTATTTGTAGTTTACTTTTGTGTATGGTATGAGTTATGATTCTAGCTTCACTTTTTCTCTTTATGGATACCCAATTGATCTAATGTCATTGTTAAAAAATGTTTATTTTATTTTATTTTTGAGAGAGAGAGAGCACAAGCAGGGAAGGAGCAGAGAGAGAGAGAGAGAGAGAGAGAGAGAGACGTAGACTCAGAAGCAGGCTACAGGCTCTGTACTGTCAGTGCAGAACTGACGCGGGGCTCGAACTCACAAACTGTGGGTTCATGACGTTAGCTGAAGTCGGACACTTAGCTGACTGAGCCACCCAGGTGCCCCTAACACAATTTTCTGAAAAGACTACATTTTCTCTACTTCATACCAAGGATTGTGGACACAGGGTGTGTTTCTATATTCTGTCTCATTATTCTATTTTTGTATGGTCACCTCGATACCATACTATTAATTACTATAGGCTTGTAATGTCTTAGTATTGTAACTTTTAACATTGGGTAGTATAAATTTTCCAACGTTGTTATTCCTTTTTTGTCACTATCTGGGCTGTTCTTGGCCCTTTGTTTTATACATCAGTTTAAAAACTAGATTATAAATTTCCTAAAAATAAAGCTGCTGAAATTTGTGTTTAGATTTTCATATAGATTGCATTAGATATACAGGTCGATTTGGAGAACTGCCAGATTTAGAATATTGGGCCACGCAATCCATGAGCCAAATATACCTAGATTTATTTAGATCTTATTAAATTTCTTATAATAATATTTGGTAGTGTTCTGTATAGAAGTCTTGTATATCTTTTGTTGGATATAGTCTCTGTCATTTGATTCTTTTTATATTATTTTAAACCATGTCCATTTGAGAATTTCATTTTCTTCCCCTTGGTTCAATTTCTAGTCCAGACCCTGAAACCTCAGAGGGTAGGGATTCATTCTTCCTTTTCCTTATATTGTGGCAGAAAGTAAGGGTGAAGGGGAGGGAGAGACAGAAAGCAATTTGCCCAGTAGGATAAAATATATAGCCATTTGGAAAATGGACTGAAATTTTGCAGGATCAAGTGAGAGCACTTGAAACATCTTCACAGTGACTACAGTTTGCAAAGTTCTGGACTCCATGGGTGCCTGTGATACTGTGACCATGTCTTTTACTGCGGAACTGGTTAGTTCTGCTAAGAAGACCAAGCTGCTTCTCAGAGCAACCTCTTAAGTAATGATCAGCTCTGTACGTTTTTTTTTTTTTTTTTTTTTGCTTGAGTTTTACTACTTTTGATTTTTCTTTCTGCTTGAGTTCTTCTACAAACTCCTCACAATCAAATTTTATGCCTGTCGGTCAGATCATTTCAGCTTCGGAGTCAAATGCTTCTGACCCTCAGCATAAACCAGGGCTTTTCTCTGCTTCATACTAATAACCTTTAAGAAGCATGGAGGCTTCATCCTTTCTTCTTATTGTCTCCTCCAGTCAGTTCATTATTCCTAAGCTGTTGGACAAAGAATGGCAATACATATTAGTCTGTTTCTTTGAATATAAATATGACCTCAGATTTCAGAGTTTGTGCCGTCTTTTCCCTGGGCCAGATTGCCTGTGCAAATGATGCCCAACAGGGAGTAATCAAGATGGATAATGCAGTTTCTCAAAGACCTAGAAAAAGACACTACTTATGTATGTATGGTAGATAGTATCATGATAGTGAATAAGTTCTTGTTCTTACTCATGAATGTAGTAGATACATTAATTTATGTCTCCCTCATTCTATCAGTCTTCTTCTTAAACAGGACTCTGTTTCTCATCTAGGTAACCACTTCTTCACTATTAATCTGTTTGCTTTGGATGGAGTTGATTGCCACTCTGGTCCCATGGGTAGGCGTTTAACTCCAGCTTGGCTGAACAGAGATCTGTATTCTCTTCATGGTGACTGCTTTTAGAGATGGGCATGTTGCCCTGTCAGAGCCAAGGGGACACGAGGAAGCATTTCTGGGAACGTTGGTAGAGAAGGCTACTCCCCTTTGTGTTGGATTTGATAGAGGTTTCGTTCTGGGAAATATGGTGGCTACCACATCACCTCATAGAGCCTAAGAACGAAGCCAATGTGTAGAATGGAGCTGGGAGATGGATAGATAGATGTCAGGTACTGGTGACTTTCTTTGAGCCCCTGAAGTTGAGATATCCAAGACTTTTAAGTTTTGTAAGCCAGTGCATTTCCTTTTTTTGCTTAAACCCGTTCAGGGTTTACTTTGTGATTTGTGTGTACCTGTCTCTGCATGTATCTGTATGTGTAATGAAAATATTTCTAACTGATACAGTGTTTATGGATGACAACAAGAGGCTGAGCTATAAAAACTTTGGGTAGGATTCCTTTACATGGATACCGACTTGATCCTTGTCCATAATATCATGTCATGTTAAGGTTGCTGAGAATGTAATGCAATAATTTCTAATTCTAATGTAGCAGCATTTCTAAAAGTACCTCTCTCCCCCAGTGTCCTCATTCTCCATTTTTATGCTGAAGCCCAAAGTTATATACAGGCCAGAGTCCTTGTATCAGTTTAAAAAAATGCATCAGTCTCCATTGCATCTAGTAACAAGTTGTGACAAAAAGAACTGCACTCTTGCAGTGTAACCGAATCTGACATTGGACAGATCCTTAAATCAGGCTGGGAGTCAGTTTCCTTGTCAAGAAAATGAGTTTAGGAATACCTGTCCCGTATCTACGTTATTGTGAGACTCAAATGGGATTAATTTAGAAGTATTTCTAGGACGTGTTCAAATTTAATGTGTCATTATTAATATTATTCATAAATGAAAGACTCAGAAATGTCTTCAGACATGTCTATGTTTCTAAATCCCAGAGAAAAAGGAAAATTTATTTACACTAAATTCTTGAAATGTTTACTTATCTTTCTAATCTGGACATTAGTATATTTTTCCAAAGGCAGACTTAATTCATCTGGTTTTTGCTCCACTAGGATTTATAAACCAGCCAGAGTGGGTTTACAATCTTATGGACATACTAAGGGCAGCTTCTCCTTCAAATCAACGGCCTGTTTGAATTATAAATTAAAGAACCCGTTTTGTCTGTGTCTCCATTCCATTCCTAGCTCCAGGAGGATCCCTGATTTCTAAGCTGATAAGCACATGGCATTCCCATCATGGCAGTTATTAATCCAAGGGTGGAGGGATGTTCTGAGCTGGCCCAAAATGAGAGAGAGAGAGGCTTTTCTTCCTCTCCTGCTTTATGTAGACAGGGATATATGTAGCCCCAGCAGTCACCAGCAGCCATGTTGCTGCCATGAGGGAAAGCGGCTCTTGGAGGAAATTGACATTGAAGAGAGCAGAAAAGAGTGGTAGAGAGAATCTGGGATTTTATGGCACCATTGTGTTTCTGGGCTTCCAGTTATAGGCTTTCCAGCATTTCCTTCAGTTTGGGTCTATATTTTTTGTTACTTGCAGCCAAAGATTTTGTCAATGACCCCATTTATTTCCAGAGGCTTTCTGGGAACCCTTGAGATGAGATTACATTAAAAACTATGTGTTTGGGTACTGTTTTCCCATATTGGCTAACCTGGAGTCAAACTTCCTTCCTTTCTTTTGAAAACCAGAATGAAGATGTCAGTAATCACTTAGATGCAGGACGGAGAAATGATCGATCATTGGCATATTACTACACCATTTAAAAACTTGTCAATGTATTTTAGAAGGTGCTTATTTAATCTGGGGACTGCTAATAGGCAGTGAGACTGGAGGCTCCAGGGAATAGGGTTTCCAGATTTAGCATTTAAAATACAGGATCACCAGCAAAATTTGAATTTCAGATAAATAATACATATTTAAAAATGTAAGTGTGTTCCATGATTTGGAATATACCTAGACTAAAAATCATTTATTGTTTAACAAAAATTCTGGAACTAAATCAATGACTGAAGTATTTTTAAGTCTATGTATACAATTGTGAAAATGAAACTATAGCCTAGAAAGGGCAAATGTTGTTCCCCCAGGCTTGGGCCTAAACGTATCACTAGCTAAATACACATCAGGATTACCTAACTTTAGAAATATTCTTAAAACAGGATGATGATTAAGACAGATTTATAAATTAAATCTTTAATATGAGACTTTTACGTACTGGGTGAAGGGCCTACTTTCACAGGGTATCCCACATCACATTATATAAGTAACCTCTTATTGTAATTTGGGGAAAGTGGGCCCAGAGCATAGATAAATTATTGTATTATTTCTTTCCAGAAAAAGGTGAGTGTGAGCTGAATTGCTTGATGTATATTAAAGGAGTAAGTCAGGGAATTCAAGATCAGTCAACAAATGCAAAACGAATGAAAGAATCAAGAGTCAGGGCATAGAAAGTGGGACAGAAACATTTAGGAAATGTGTGTGTGTGTGTGTGTGTGTGTGTGTTGGGGGGAAGTCCTGGTTTATGGCTGTAAATCTGGCAACGAAGCCAGTATCTGGATCACCTTTTGGGTCATTCATATAGAATGTGTGTTACTCGGGTTACCATTCAGGGGTGCAGGATCAGAAAGAATACAGTTATACTCAGAATTCCCAGTAATTGGCCCCAGTCTTTCTTAAAATAACAGATCTTGTATGCATCTCCTCCTGTTGCCTCAGTTTGGGCAGAGGCCCTACAGGGTGAGAAAAACACAATTAGTTTCCCAGTAAAATGCCAACCTAAAATGAAGTTCAAGGCTGTCGATACAGGGCATGCCAATGAGATTGTGAAAGGGGTTTTACTAGCACTGGTGACCGTCCATTCACCTCTGGCCCATACAGGAGGCTTGGCGAGAGCTGTCAGCACTGTGCGCTGCCCCCCTCATACTGGGTAAGGCTGGGGTGTTGCTTCCCTTCACCTTACACCCAAGGAGAGGGGCTTCAGGGACCCTCAGAAAGCTTGACTACTGTGCCCTTCCCTCTCCCGCTCTTTCCCTCTAAGCCCATGCCTAGAGAGCTCAGAAACCATTTCTAGAAACACACTGTGTGGGGAGGAGTAGAAGGCATAAGGACAGAGGTGGGCCATGCCCCAGCCTCTACTGCAGGCTCCAAGCACGGAGCTGGGGGCACAGAGAAGGGAGACATTTTACACTGAATGAATTTCTGAGATTTTTAAGAAGTTTGTTTGTTTGTTGTAAACACAAATGTATCATACGCAATTCTGTAGTTTGGAAGTCTGGGTTACAGCTGGGGCTCTGGTTCTCTGCTCCAGGTCTCACAAGGCTAAAATCTAAGTGTCTTCCTTTGTGGTGGCTCTAGGGGAGAATCTGCTTTTAAACTCATGCAGGTTTTTAGCAGAATTCAGTTCCTTGTATCTGCCAGTCTGAAGTCTCCATTTCTTTGTTGGCTGAAGGTATCTCTCAGTAAGGACATCTGTATTCCTTTTGCTCCCCTTCACCTTTAAACCAGCAGTGGTGCCTGTAGTCTTTCTCTGTGACTTGCCTTTCTGTCACATCTCTCTTCCTCTTCTGTCTTCCTCTTCTTCCAGCCTGAGATGGTCATATTTTTAACATCTCATGTAATTATATTGGGTTTACCCAGAAAATGCATGATACTCCTCCCATCTCAATGTTCCTAATGTTAATTACATTTGTAAAGTTCCTTTTGTCATGTACCCTAATGTAATGTGATGTAACCCTGGAACTCATGGCCATCTTTTTTTTTTTTTTTAATTTAAATTTGAGTTAGTTTTTTTTTTTTTAATTTTTTTAAATGTTTTTATTTTTATTTTTGAGACAGGGAGAGACAGAGCATGAACAGGGGAGGGTCAGAGAGAGGGAGACACAGAATCTGAAACAGCCTCCAGACTCTGAGCTGTCAGCACAGAGCCCGATGCGGGGCTCGAACTCACGGACCGTGAGATCATGACCTGAGCCGAAGTCAGCTGCTTAACCGACTGAGCCACCCAGGCGCCCCTAAATTTGAGTTAGTTTTTAACATACAGTGCAGTGTTGGTTTCAGGAGTAGAATTCAGTGATTGATCACTTGCATACAGCACCCAGTGCTTATAACAACTAGTGCCCTCCTTAGTACCGATCACCCATCTGGCCCATCTCTCACCTACCTGCCTCCATCAATCCTCAGTATGTTCTCTATTGTTAAGAGTCTCTCGTGGTTTGTTTCGCCTCTCTTCTCTTCCCCTACCTCTTCCCATGTGCTCATCTGTTTTGTTTCTTAAATTCCACATATTAGTGAAGTTATATTGGTATTTCTCTGGTTGACTTATTTTGCTCAGCATAATACATTCTATCTCCATCCATGTCAAATGGCAAAGATTTCATTCATTTTGATGGCTGAGTAATACTCCATTGTATATATACCACATCTTCTTTATCCTTTCATCAGTCAGTGAACATTTGGGCTCTCTCCATAGTTTGGCTATTGTTGATAATGCTGTTGTAAACATTGTGATACATGTTCCCATTTCAATCTGGAGTTTTGTATCTTTGGGTAAATACTGAATAGCACAATTGCTAGATTGTAGAGTAGTTCTATTTTTAGTTTTTTGAGGAACCTCCATACTATTCTCCAGACTTGCTGCACCAGTTTGCATTCTCATCAGCAGTGCAAGAGAGTTTCTTCTTCTCTGCATTCTCACCAACACCTGTTGTTTCTTGTGTTGTTAATTTTAGTCACTCTGATTGGTGTGAAGTCGTAGCTCATTGTGGTTTTGATTTGTATTTCCCTGATGAGGAGTGATGTTGAGCATCTATTCGTGTGTCTGTTAGTCATGTGGATATCTTCTTTGGAAAAGTGTGTATTCATGTCTTCTGCCCATTTCTTAACTGGGTTGTTTGTTTTTTGGGTATTGAGTTTGATAAGTTATTTATAGATTTATACTAACCCTTTATTGGATATATCGTTTATGAATATCTTCTCCCATTCTGAAGACTGGCTTCTGGTTTTGTTGATTGCTTCATTCCCTGTGTAGAGCTTGTTATCTTAATGAAGTTGCAGTAGCAAATTAGCAAGGAAGAAGTCAAACTTTCACTATTTGCAGATGACATGATACTCTATGGAAAATCTGAGAGACTCCACCAAAAAAGTTGTTAGAACTAATACATGAATTCCACAAAGTCGCAGGATATAAAGTCAATGTACAGAAATCTGTTGCATTTCTATCCACCAGAAATGAAGCAGGAGAAAAAGAAGTCAAGGAATCAATCCTATTTACAACTACGCCAACAACAGTAAGATACCTAGGAATAAACCTAACTAAAGAGGTAAAAGATCTATACTCTGAAAACTGTAGAGGACTTCAGGAAGACATTGAAGAGGACAGAAATAAATGGAAGAGCATTCCATGCTCATATATTGGAGAGCAAACATTGTTAAAATGTCTATACTACCCAAAACAATCTACACATTTAATACAATCCCTATCGAAATACTATCAGCATTCTTCGCAGGGCTAGAACAACAATCCTAAAATTTGTATGGAACCAGAAAAGGCCCCAAATAGCCAAAGCACTTCTGAAAAAGAAAAGCAAAATTGGAAGCATCACAGTTCTGGATTTTAAGCTATATAACAAGGTGTAGTCATAAAGTCAGTAGGGTACTGGCACAAAAACAGAGACATAGATTAATGGAACAGATTAGAAGACCCAGAAATGGCCCCGTAGCTATGTGGTTAACTCATCTTCATTCAACAAAGTAAGAAAGAATATCCAATGGAAAAAAGACAGTCTGTTTAACAAATAGTGCTGGGAAAACTGGACAAAAATATGCAGGAGAATGAAGCTAACTGGACCACTTTCTTACGCCATAAACAAAAATAAATTCAAAATGTATGAAAGACCTAAATATGAGATAGGAAGCCATCAAAATCCTAGAGGAGAACACAGGCAGCAACCTCTTTGACCTCAGCTGTAGTTTATTTATTCATTTTGCAAGGGTGGGGGGCAGGTGCAGAGAGACAGGGACAGAGAATCCCAAGCAAGCTGAAGTTTTGAGCTTTGATGATTACACTGGATAAGCTGTTTTAATTGCTAACGTGAAATTGTTCTTGACTTGAAGGGACAGGGAAGCCATGGTGCCTGCCTGCCTGCTGTTCAGGATGGGGGTGAAGGGTTCAGAGTAAACTTAACTAGGCATAGGAGAAAGATTACAGTCAGTTTATGATTGCACCTATTCCACAGTGCCCATTAAGTATAGTGATTACCTTGGTAAATTTAATATCCATCTTCATAGCAATGCTCTGGAGGCTTCATATTTCCTGGAATTCTTAAAGAAGAAGGATTTAGGTCAATTCCATGCTAGCCTGTGGGTCTCTATGGACTCTTCTAATTCTTTCTGTTCACTGTGTTGATGGTGAAATGGGCAGTGATTGTGATCCCAAAAACTAGAGCTCTGAAAAGACAGATCACTTTTTATTTCTGATTTTGACTGCCATAAGAAATGAACAATTGGTAATAATCCTTATAATGATTTGACCAACAAGGACATGCAAAGTATGTGATTTGGGTTTGAAACAGATGCCGCCCTCACCTGAGTTTTCTAGATCACATCACAGATGGTAGGAATTAATATTCATAATAATAACCACAGGGTACTCTAGGATCCTGAATCTTACACGTAAATACTTAGATATAAATACTCCTGAAAAGCCTTCCATTCACACCACCATTACTCTACTGAGTCCAATCCAAACCACTATGATCTTGAACTCTATGGCTGCCTCCTAATTGGTTTTCCTTCTTCCAAGTTTGTCTTCCTCTACTCTTCATGGCAGCCAGGGTAAAGTTATACACTTACTCTTGTGGGATTGTGAGTATTAGCTAAGAAATTGTGTATCAGAGTCTGGCTCATTGGAGGTGCTCAGGAAATGCCCACTGTACTGCTGCAGTCACATCCACCACCGCCGAGTTGTCCTTTAATGACAAATGGCTGCCACTACAGCCTACTGTTCTCATCACCATCATCATCATTTTCGCCTATATCGTTCAGATCTTTTTAGGATAAAATGCAAGCTCCCTAGTGGTTTACAAGGTCCTTCATAATCTTCCTCCTGCTTATTTTTCAGGACTCATCTCTCACCATTTGTCTCCTTGCATTCAGCACTTCAAACAATTTGAATTTAGTTCTTCAAAAATTCCATGTTTTCTTTTGAGTTTGTATCTCTGCACATGCTGTTCCTTTTGCATTGAAAACTCTTTTAAAAATTTTTTTTGTTTTAATCTTTATTCACTTTTGAGAGACAGAGAATGAGTGGGGGAGGGACAGAGAGGGAGGGGGGACACAGAATCCGAAGCAGGCTCCAGGCTCTGAGCTGTCAGCACAGAGCCTGACATGGGGTTCAAACCCATGAACCATGAGATCATTACCTGGGCCGAAGTCCGAAGCCCAACCGACTGAGCCACCCAAGTGCCCCTGCATTGAACACTCTTAATCTTCAAGTCCATGTTCTCCCTAAATCCTGGGTTAGGCGCTGTTCCTTTGTGTTCTCATGAGTCTTCTACTTCCCTTGTCTTAATGTGTCCTGCTATATTGTGATTGCTCTTTACTTGTATATATTCCATTTTTACCATAAACTTGGTGAGTGTAAGGACCATAATATACCTGTTATGTCAGTTCCACAACTCCAAGGTATATCCTATAGCAGATGCACAATGGATGAATAAATGACTGAGTGAATAGATCCACAATAATATAAAATAAGAATTACTGTCTGTGGAGATGCGGGTGTGGTACTACAGAATTCAGTAGAAACATTCAACTATAGTTCTGCAAAGTAAAGAAAGAAAAAAAAACTTGAAGAAAAAAATCATTAAGCATTGAAATAAAAAGCAACTGTCCTTGACAGTTGACCACAAGGTCCAAATACACTAAACTCTGCATCCCCACCATCCCACTCCATTTCTGAGTATGTCTGCTAACTAGAGGTTGGTTGTTTGTTTTCTGCGAATGAATACGATTGGGTCTCTGATGTTTACTCCTTCATCCTCAGAGACCTTATCACCAAATTTGAATCTTTGCATGACCTTTCTCCTGTTTGTCTACTACAGCTTTCTCCATTTCCACAAGATGAATGGCATGCTAAAAGCCCTTGATATAGAATCTGAGGATTTTAGATGGCATGAGACTCTTTCTCAAAAATACTGAGAAAAATAGTTCAGTATTAGAGATTCATGCAGCTGGAAGGGAGGTCTAGTGCTGTTCCTCCCCTGCCTCCCACTGCTGGACACATCTCTTTTCATATCTTGGCAGAGGTGTAATGGAAGATGCATGCATCTCTGGAATAAAAAGCTATGAGTTTAAATCTTAACTCATCCATGGAAGGTTACTTAATCCATTTGATTTTCAGTTTCCTCACTGGTGGAAGTGAGATGGTAATGTTTGCTTCAAAGGGTATTTCAGAGGATTGATCAAGGCCACACAATTAGAAAGCTTTGTCTAAGTAGGGTTTTTGAATGCAAGTAACAGAAACCAATTCCAGGTGATTGAAGCAATAGGGAATTAATTGGAAGGGCTTGGGGGGGACTCAAGATTGATGAGGGACTTGAAGGTTGAGTTTGAGATGAGCAAGAACTGAAGGGTTTCTGGAGAGTAAGAAACAGAAAGCTTATATCTAAAATTGACCAGGTAGTACATAGCTACTACTATAATGAATGCTCTGTAAGCCTTCCTTTTACCTTTGCAACACTCTTTCGAGATTCAGAGTCCCAGGAGAGAGTGTCTTATTGTCTGGGTTTAAGTGATGTGCCCTTTTTCTGGCCAAGGAAATACTGGGATCCAGCCCACCGAAGACAGATACCTGGATTTATCAAAAGTGCCAACAGCAGTATTGGTGGGATAATTCCTCATAAGGAAATTAAAGCTTCAGAAAGGGGATGAGTGTCGGATAACCACAGAGCACAAATACTAAAAGTTAACTCCTTGGCTGTGCTGTATCAATTAGGATATTTTCGGTGAAGTGTACCCGAAAACCTGACTCAAATTGTATTCAACAGTAGAGATTTTCTTAGTCCTCATAACTGAAAACTGCAAAAGCATACCTGTTTCAGTTGAGGCTAGATCCAGCAATTCACTGATTGTCACCAATCATTTGGTGTCATTAGGTCTTGCTGCTCTGACTTCTGAGGGTTATGTCATCCTACAGCAGGGTTCCATGGCTATCCCAAGGTAGCTTCCAACGGTGTCTAGGATTTCATGTTTTCCATTTCACAGCCAGTAGCAGAGACCCACCTTTGCTGGGACATTTCCAACCAAGGTAGATGATAATTGTAATAGGCTTGGGTCCCAGTTCACGCGATCGATACCAGTGTTATCCGTTGTCCCGTTACATGTTCTTCTTTTGGCTTTGCAGTCACCCCTACTATGACCGCCACTTACACCACCTCTGGGCTGAGAACTTGATGTGTGTCTTCATATTTAATCGTGCCCAATGGCTGCCTCCAGTGAAAGTCTGATATTACATTGTTAAGTAGTTGGCTCTTTCTATGTGTCTCTATCCTTTGCTAATGTTGTCAGGTAGCTGAGGACAGCACTTCGTCTTCCTCATCTTCATGTCCCCAGGCCTCAGTGCAATTTCATTTCCTGGAGCTAAGTCTTCTCACAGGTAAAATAAAGAAGCAGGACTAAAATGACCTCCTCAGGAGAACATCTAGCTTCAGAGGTTCTGTATCAATTTTAGGTGAGGCATGTGGTAACTGTCACGTTATCTTGTTGGCATATTGAGAAATTATACTGATGGAAATTGGAAATTATTGTTGATATTATAAAACAACAACATCAGTCTTTATCTTTTTTTCACAGCTGTTTTAACAGCATCTAGAACACAGCTTAGCATGTAGTAGGTGCCCTAATAAATATTCATTGATTACAAGAATGAGCTGCTTATTACTGTGAACCTTTGGTGTTATCTTGTGTAGGGGCTTTACATACATTATCTCATTAATTCTTCCAAGAACTCCAAAAGACAGGCATTATCCTACCCACTTGAGAGATCATGAAAAGGGGACCCATGAAGCTTCAAGAAACTGCCCAAGTTCTCACAACCAACAATGGGCAGAACCATGATTCAGACTCGGTTCGGACTAACTCTGAAGCCTGTGTTCATTCTACAGTAGTGGCCCATTTGTAGCATTTTAACTCCCTGATAATCTCCAAATGACAGTTTAGCTGACTTCCTCTTGGTGTTTCAGATCTGTACCATTTTTGTACCAGAGGTGGTAGCAGGGAGAAGCCTTGGGGAGAAGGAACTAGGAGATAATAATAATCCTCATTGTAAAGGTCCTGTCGTAAAATGAAGAGATTAAAAAAAGAAAGGTGAATCATACATAGAGATAACAAAGATTTAATTCTGCTAAACAACTATAAAATCTCCTCAGTGTTACTCTCTTGCAAGGAATAACTCAGATTCTCCCAGAAAAAAAATGAATTCCATATTTCTTCTGCATATAAGAAAAGGCCAAGCAGGCAATTGTTGATATTCCTTATGAGCAAGCTAACAGCTTTGATACCCTCCCCTTTTTATCTCCTCTCCTATTATCCATGAGTCGGATCAGAACCAGAGCACTGGGGATATCTTTTTATTTTTTTTTCCTTTTACGATACTGTTGTTATTACATAGTTTATGGTTCCCCTTGTATCTGCCACGCAAGCTGGCATAATTCAGCCGCTGCATCACTTTTATTAATGTAAGGCCTTTCAAATTTGCTGTGAGTTCTCTAATGATTTGTCCACAATGGAATGCTTTTGAAAGAAAATAAATTAATTAAAAAGTTTTACTTTTTAAAAATGTGGCAACTATAAAAATTTCAGTTCCACATGTGGCTACGTTATATTTCTATTGGACATCACTGGCCTGGACCCTGCCTAAATCAGCAGCATTCTTGGACCTACCACCTGCAATAGACCACACACTGTTTCCTAAAGATGCAAAAGCCCTGGATTTTTTCTGCTTCTGTGCCTTTATTCATTTCATCTGCCCAGGTTGTGTGTCTTACCCACACACTGAAATCCCACCTCTCTTTAAGGCTTAGCTCAAATATGATCACCTTTGGGAATATTAAACATTTAAAAAAAATGTTTATTTATTTTTGAGAGACAGAGCAGGAGCGGGGGAGGAGCAGAGAGAGAAGGAGACACAGAATCTGAAGCAGGCTCCAGGCTCTGAGCTGTCAGCACAGCTGTGAGATCACGACCTGAGCTGAAGTCGGTCAGGTGCCCCGGGAATATTTTTTAATACCCCATCTTCAGGCTTTCTATGGTGCTTTGATGACAGTTCCACTTTGGAACCTCTATTTTATTTATTTATGTATTTATTTGTTTATTTACTTTTTTTTTGAGTTTAGTTTGAGAGAGACAGAGATAGCGTGTGTGGGGGAGGGGTAGAAAGAGAGGGAGACACAGAATGTGAAGCAGGCTGTGGACTCTGAGCTGTCAGTGGAGAGCCCCACACAGGATTCAAACTCACCAACCATGAGATCATGACCTGAGCCAAAGTCGGACGCTTAACTGACCGAGCCACCCAGACGCACCATTGGAACCTCACTTTTAGGGCTAATGACCCCCTGGCATCCATGCTGATGCTGGTGTATTTGTTGTCCACACCAGACATTACTAATCTATCATAGCAACTCCTGCAGAATGTGTTCTTTGTATAAGAGTCCTCAGTACAGCAGTCTGGACAGCAACTACCACAGGATCAGAGTAGAGACATGGTTTGAAATGTTGAAGTGCATTAGTAGGCTGGATGCTCCAGAGGTCTAATATTAATTGTATGGAGTTTTCCTGTTCAAGCAGAATTCTCAGGGAGGGATCCAACATCATTACTCTCAAGAGAGAATATCTGGGAGGGATCATATATTTGCATAATATCTTTTCTTCTGATATTCTGTGTAACTGTTTTACAATAGCTTGCCATTTTCTGCATCTTTCCACAAGCCTGCCGATAATGTAAAATTTAGGCAGCCTGACTCCTTCCAAGCAGATTGGTTGCTGAGGAGTCTGTGAAGGACTGTTTTGGGATGTCCTGAGCAATGGAGGGTGTCTCATGATGACGTGGGACTCAGGTAACCCAAACACAGGAGACCTCTCTTTTTTCACTTTGTTATGAGGGGTGTCGAAGCAATGGGGAGGTCTAGAGTCATGAAGAGACTACAGACAACAGAAGAGTGTTATGAAATTCCCTTTTTACAACAGGTTTGGGTATTACTTACTTCTTCCTAGGAGTGTTATGTGGTTAACACAATTTTCTAACTTTTTTGAGCTAACCATTGACTGTTACCCTTCTGGGACTTTAAGGTACAGTAGCTGCTGGGTGTCACTACCAGAATTTTGACTAATTCTTATTTATGCTAATGTCTTCTACAATATAGGAAACCTCATGGGGGCAGAGACTGTATATGTTGGCAATTGTAGGTGTTTTATTTATTTTTTTTTAATTTTTTTTAACGATTATTTATTTTTGAGACAGAGGCAGACAAAGCATGAATGGGGGAGGGTCAGAGAGAGACAGACACAGAATCTGAAACAGGCTCCAGGCTCTGAGCTGTCAGCACAGAGCCCGACGCGGGGCTTGAACTCACGGACCGTAAGATCATGACCTGAGCCGAAGTCGGCCGCCCAACCGACTGAGCCACCCAGGTGCACCTGTAGGTGTTTTATTTTGTTCTTTTGTCTGTGTGTGGGAGAGGGAGAGAGAGGGAAGGAGAAGGAGAAGGTGGAGGAGGAGGAGAAGGAGAGGGAGGGAGATTTCAGATTCGTGACTGATAAAGACAAAGAAATGCTAGGTGCTTTGGCTCAATACCACCACCAAGAACCTCAATCCAGATGACAACATTATACAATTTGGTTTCAAGAAATGTAAAATCTAGTTGGTGCAGGGCGACAAGCACAAGACAAATTACCAAAGAATTAAATAACAGGGTGATATAACAACAGAATGGATGTACTAGGAAGCAGTTGTGTTGCCAAACACATTACACAGACACTAAGTGTGGTGGTTCATCAGAGAGTTCTCTGAAGCTTAGCCAGTATTTGCCAGGTGGCTGGGCCCTGGATGAGAGGATACAGCACTGGGAAAGTGAAATAGAGCTGTATCATAAGGGGGTCTGGACACTGATTTTCTTAAGACAGATGCCCCATTGTTGTGCAACGTCCCTTGTTGGGGGAAAATGGTGTACCTAGCCAGGCGGCTTAGGTGTGGCAAGGTCTGGACACAACTCAGTCACGTTTTCCCAATCACAAAGAGAAACAGAGTTATCAAACACCAGAGCGGCTGATCCTTGAACAGAAGTTCTGACTGATGGATATGCTGACCGCAGGCAGCCTCATTGCCGTTTTGTGACTCACTTTGTGTTTTCCTCCCACTGAGGTGGCTGGAGGCTAGCCATGCCTTTCTACCAGACCCTAGCTGTGTGGTTTTGGAGATGGACACTTGTTCTCCTTGGATCATCTCCAAGCACTCCAGGGCCTGCCGGTGTTCATTCTGGATGTCTCATCTCCTGGCAAGCAGTCCCTTCATCCATCAAAAAAAGCGGGGACAGCAGAGCACTCTGAGGATTTGCCTGCCAGTGTCTGTGTCAGTATTTGCCAGGGTTCACACTATAGTCTGGCCATGCACATTAGTGAGGATGATCCAAACCCAAACTGGATAGCACTCAAGAGGATGATGATGAATCTCTCCTGTACCATTTCCACCTCTGCCTCCACCCCCTTCTTCCTAGAAGTCTTGGAGTCAGAGGGTCTGGTATATTCTTGGCAGCAATCACGGGGGTCCTTGTGTAGATGCAGCTGGTGGATCTAACTTGGCTTTGAGATCTGACAACCTGATCTCCACCATTATTCTTCTCTATCCTGCACCCTAGAGGCAGCTCTTTTTTGACGAAATTCAGGCCAGAGGCAGAGATCAGGTGACATTTCTGTTTCATATTGGAAAAAACTTATGTTATCTTTGACAAAGTGTTTTTGTTTGCCAGACTTAGGTATTAAGATGAACCTTAGTTTACTGTCACCAGCCTTGAAAGAAGAACAGCCTCTCTGGTCCAGAAAGCTTCCGTGATGCCAGCGCTTTTGCCAACATCTTTCCTTAAATACAGTCGTTAGTGGTGTCCTATAAAATGGTGATGGCTACTAATAAGAGTCCTTTCTTCTGACCTAACATTTTATGCTTTCCAAAGCACTGTTATGTATATTATCATATTTGATTCTCGTGTTTTTTAAATACGTAGTTGTTATTCTCTTCTCACCCTCAATGCCAAAACACTTTCACACATATAGCATATCAATGTCTCAAAATTCTTAGGTTTTCATCACTTTCCTTTGCCTTTTCCATATTCCTCTCGTCTGTGGGGTACTCAATCCTTTGGTTGGCTGTTTTTTTAAAAATGAATTCTACCTTATCTAGTTCCCCAAATGATTTAAGTATCTTAATTTAAATGCATGAGAAGCAAGGTAAAAATAAATACAGAAAGCCCAAACTCCTCTAAACCAGTTGAAAAGAACTAGGTAGGGCTCTAGTTCCTTGCAGTTGGAAGGGATTTCTCTTTGGACAGAGTGATTGCCCCAGACTCTATAGAGAAGGAAAGAGAGCAACCTAAGAAGCAAGATAAGCTGTTAAAAACACAGCTGAGTTTTCTTGAAGGAATAGGGAAATAAATGAGGAAAGTAGACCAGAGGCATATCCTAATGCTGCAAGAAAAGTTGTGACATATGAAAATATTTCTGCTGCTATTAAAATGGTTACTCGTGGCCTATGCATTAGAAAGCCAAGCAAAGTCTAGGCTTTTGACAATAATGATGGCAGAGGTTTGGTTCTCACTGAGCTGTTAGGGGCACAGGCTTCTAGAACTATCTATGATGGCTTTGGTTTGGGAATCAGTTGAAGGTGATTCCCCAGCAGAAAAATAGTGTGGGGATGAGGAGACAGGTTTTATTGGCTCAAACAATTCCAGAGCCTTTGGCATAGGACTAAAAGCATCTGTTTTCAAGGCTAACTCACTTGACAGTGTTCATTCTCAATTAGCACTGAGGTGCTTAGGACACAGGGTTCACCGAGGAAATAGAAATGAAATGAAGAAGACATATATCTACCGAATAAGAGAGTAATGGAAAATCTGGTGACTGGGACTGAAATGGTTACAAATTCTTAAATTTTACAGGAGGACATGAATATTTCAAATGTCATTCTCTGGGAGAACAGCATCCCCCCCTTGTGTGGTGACCAAAGGGTTATAATCAACATCTTAATGAGAGATCCTGATACTTGAGTGTGGGGTCAAATGTAGAAATCTAAAAGTGACAGTAAACTACCTGGCATCCCAGTGAAGTTGAAACCAAAGGATCCTCGTTCCCTGAGACACCCTCGAGACTCTATTCTGGTCTTTGTCAGCCGTAGCATGGGGTTAGATTGCTCCTAGTACTGGTTTAGGGAATGTCTGTTTACAACTGTGTTCGGGGCTTGGGATGACTTGTGTTGTAGTTAATGTGGGAGTGTAATTTGGACTCATGAGAACTTGAAATTGAGTAGATTCAATTTCAGAAGTTCTTATGAGTACCATTCCACTGGAAGATACCTCAGGCTACCTTTGTTGAAGGAATTGCAACTATATTGGGACACTTTTGGATGAGATTAAGCAGAAAGACGTTTGAACTTTAAAGTCTTTGGTCTTTGGAATTACTATGGATTTTAATTTATAAGAAATGAAGAAGTTGGATTTTTAAATTTAAATTTCTTCCTGTAAATTTGATAATGGTCAGAGGTCATATTTAGCCCTTTGTTTGTTGATGTTGCTGATATTGGAGGATCTTTATATTGCCTTTTGATTTCTCAATGACATTTGAGGAGCTATTTTGAATAGAGCAACTGCATAATTTGGGATGGGAATTTAACTTGGATGCATTATAGTCTTGGATTTAACTTAATTGGTATATTACTCAGCTATTGCTGTAATAATGCTTAACAAACTCTTCCAAACTCAGTGTCTTGCAACAATATGCATTTGTTTTTCTTATTCGTGGACCCACAGGTTAGCTGGGACATTTCTACTTCAGGCTGCTGGTTGGCTAGGTTTGGCTCCAGGTTGGGTTTAGTTTAATTTCATGTGTCTCTATAGTCTTCCTGAAGGAAGCAGCAGCCATATTCTTATTATCGGTGGCAGGTGCTAAAGAGAAAGAGCAAAACAAGCTATTAAGGCCTTAGTTCAGATCTAAACACTGCTATTCCTCGGCATTCCTTTGGGCAGTTCCAACATTAGTGGAGTGGAGAAATACACTCTGCCCACTGCTGGTCACTGCAACGTCTCATGACAAGAGGCTATGAAGAATTGAGTGTAATGGTCTAATTTGCCACAGTAATATATTCTTATTTTGTTGCATTTGTCATTTCACTTTGTATCCATTCAGAAGTATGATCAAGAGTTTACCCAGCTTCCCTCAAAAATCTTCCCGTGGTTCCCACACTCTCAGGCTCATTAACTGTTTGTGTTAGGACTTAACCCTAAAATGACTGAACCAGAATCTCCTTGGATGGGCCTCAGGAATTTGTATTTTTTGTGCTCTTGGTAGATGCTTTCCATGTACTGTTAGAAATCCGTAATTAATTCCCTTAACTCAAGAACTTGGCTCCTGTTCAGTAATGGGTCCGTCTACTTAATTTATCAACTACTTTTTAATTATTACCTGGCTGAAAACCATTTTTTTCTTTTGTGCTTGGAATTAGCTCTAGCTCTATTAGACCTCTCATAGTTCTTCTGTAATTTTCTGCCTATCAGTGTTTCTCCCCACCTCCAGAAAACCTTTCACCCAAGTGTACCTGCCTAAATTCTCCTCCAACCCAAACCATATATATCGTAAACTTCATGTCAAAGGGTACTTTTTGAATTCGTGTTTTCTTAGTTTGCCTTCTTATATTAAGGATCAGG
Organism: Panthera uncia; assembly: GCF_023721935.1. Taxonomy (NCBI): domain Eukaryota; kingdom Metazoa; phylum Chordata; class Mammalia; order Carnivora; family Felidae; genus Panthera; species Panthera uncia. The sequence goes on along the minus strand of NC_064808.1, from coordinate 23,439,324 downwards.
TCCTGCCTTTCATTAAAGGTAGTTGTATATAGATTTCAACTGCCAGATTAAAAGCATCTTGGTGGCAAGAACATGTCTCATTTATCTTTGTGTCCTTTCGAGTTCCTTGTAGGTTACTTTTTCCCATTTGCAAAACTTACCTGTGGTTCCCTTTGAATGCTGTGCCCACCTGTGACTGTTTTCCCCACCAGCTCCCCATCCACCTTCTCTCTCCTTGATCTTGCTGATTTTGAGACCTTGTAGGTGGTGTCTTTAGGTTTGTGAGCCGTCCTTCGTCTGTTCTCACTCTGTCCATACAAACCTCTCACTGGCCCTTTGATTTTCACTATTCCAGCTCCAATTTTGCCATTTTTGTCTCTTCTGGTTCTTCACTTCACTAGGTATATTGCAGCAGGGGATATAGATTTTTCTCTTTGAAGCCTCTGGCTTTAGTTTTCCCTTGAGAGCTTTCTCTATAATATTTTGAAAAACATGTCCTGCTGTTGTCTACCCCTTGGAAAAGGGGGAGGCCTTCCTGCTCCAGTTTTGATCATTGGTTTTAATCAGATTTGAAAATGTCTTCTTAATACAACTGGGGAATTTTCTCATTGTGTATACTTTCATGCTAAATTCTCCAGCTCTTGAGTAAGTGATTCTTGCTATTTCCTTAGTGTGACCTGACAGGGGTTTCTCATTCACTTTACATTTTACTACTTTTTTCTTGCACATAAATCTTAGTGATTCTAAAGAGCCACATTCTTGTTTTGGTAAGTACGTTCAGGACTGTAGGGATTGTTAAGAAGGTGTCTCATACCCTATAGTGCTAGCCGAGGACTCCAGATACTTGATTTTCCAAGTTGACTTTTGGATCACTTCTAGCTTTGTCACTTTGCACTAAAATTGTGGTTTATAATCTCTTCCCCAAATGACAATTCTTATTGTCAGTAGGGAAAGTATCATTCCCTGATATATATTTTATTTCTTCCCAGTTTTGCAAAACGATATGTTTGGGTGGGCACAGGTTTTCCCAAATTTTGTGTAATTGGTCTTTTGAACAAAACAAATGATATATCACAGAACTACAATTTTATTTTATTTTTTAAAGATATTTTTGTGTCTCTCATAGTCCCTTTGAAATATATTCAGTGTGGGAAAGCTTCCCTACCTCCTTGTGCCCTTGACTTTTATCCTGCTTGGGTAATAGAAAGTTCTCAAGTTGCTTAAGTTGCAAACAAGGCTCAAACACAGACATTAGAATGTCAACTGGAAGGTGTTAAATAAGGGAAGATTTTATGTAAAGTTTTCTGCCTTTTTGCATTTGGGGCTGCCTCAGGCTGGTAGCTGGCAGGGGGTATGGTTGGCTCTTTGCTGTGTTTCTACCTTGCACTTCTTTTTCCTCAGCTTGCCAGCTAGCTGCTAACCCCTTCCAAGGTCAGAGTGATGAGAGAGAACGGAAAAAGGATAGGAAAGGTAAGTAAAACCTTTCCAAGTGTAGGACTAGTCTGTCTTAGGTTGGTTTCTCACACATTGGTGTGGAGGCTACTTAAAGTTGATTCTTAGGGTGCCTAGGTGGCTCAGTCAGTTAAACGTGTGACTTCGGCTCAGGTCATGATCTCACAGTTCGTGAGTTTGAGCCCCATGTCGGGCTCTGCACTGCTACCAAAGATTCAGTGTCTGTCTGTCTGTCTGTCTCTCAAAATAAATAAGTTTAAAAAATATAGTTGATTCTTTCTAGGCTGATTATGAAGCTTATTTCAGAGATTTTCATCATGGAGACCTTGCTCCATGGTTCTTTTGACTAAGGAACATACATTTCCTACCTCACCAGAGGGTCCTTCCACAGCCCCCAGAAATCCGGCATTTACTTCTGGCTTTCCAGTGGTTCGTCTGCCCTTTTAGGCAATCCTGTTGGACAAGATCAACCGAAGGCACCCTCAGGCTGGTGTCCTCTCAGGAGTCATGCTCTCTGGTGGTGCCAGCCGGTTCAGTCAGCCACCCGTATCACCACAGGCTGCTTCGATTTCTCAAGCCTGTGTTAGGCACCAGCTGTCTGCTTCCGACCTATAGGGAACACATCAAGCCCCTCGCTGTTTATCGCATGGTCAATTCAAGTGTGTGATAACATGTCTCTTTCTTAACATTTAACCACAGGTTTTTCTGAGAACAAGAACACTGATTTGTAAGGGCTGTAGGTCTCCATGATGTAAAGACACTGTCACCTCAGCCCAAATCAAACGACTACCAATGTGATAGCACTGAAGAGAATTAGGAATAGCCGCTAACAGTTGGTTTATGAGAGCCTGTGAGAGCTGACTCTAGCACACCACTGGCTTAGTAATCAAGGCAGAGAGAATGTGCTGGGCAAGGGTCCTGCCTCCTCTGTTGTTTTGTAAGGTGCTTCAGCACCAGTTCTGCTTATCTTTCCCTTTGGGACCAGGCTTTGGGTGTTTCCTTTATATAGTCACATCATCCATTGAGGTTGTCCCCTCCCCCTGCAAATACCCACAGGTTAATAAGCAGACAAGAAAACAAAGTGGTCTGTCCCTAAAAGTGGCTTCTGTGTCCCCTCCAGAGGTTTTGAGATGGCTTTAGATTTCGAAGTGGCATTCTTTGTTTTTCCTTTTTTGTTCTGTCCCATACGGGGTCCTGCATATCTTACCTTCCCCTTATCAAATCCCGGCTTGCTGTTCATCTCTGCTCCCCCAGTTTCTGCAGACTCTTGGCACTTTGAGCAATGACCGTGTTAGCTCACCCTCAGTCTACTCCATGATGGCAAAATGAAAAAACAAGAGGTCCTGTAGATGAGAGCCTTGCAGCTCTCCTCAAAAAGCATCTTCAGGTAAGAAGCCGTCAAACACCCTTTATCTCCTCCACTGAACAAAACTGCTGTTTAGGGGTATCTTCTTGAAATTATACTAAATCAAACAAGCAGGTACAACATAAATGGAGAGTCAGACACAGGACAATACAATCAGAAACATGAGTTATAGTGAGTGGTTCTTCAACTGTGTAAGACTGACAATTTTTATTCTTAAGAAAGTATCCTTTTTCTTCCCCTGAAAGCAGACAGAATGTCAAACACAAGTTGTAATTGGGCTATATGATTTACATACAGATTAATCCATTATTAGTCTAAGTGAGAATCTTTGACTAGGCAAGACAATATTTATCATCCCATCACTTTGCTCACATAATCCAAGCGACTTTGTAACTTTAATTGTATTGCACGTTCTGGAAATATTGCCCATGATTACAGCCTGTTTGAAATAATTAGGTGGTAATTAGCATTACAAGTTTCTGTTAAAAATACTATCATTAGAGGGATTTGTAGATGAATTACCTGGCACTGGGGGTGAGGTTTTTTTGGCACACATACCTTTCTCCATAGAAGGGGCAGTGATGTTCCAAGGCATTCTTAGGGAGAGCCTGTATTAGTTTGAAGTCACTACTCTAACAGATAACCACAAATTTAGTAGCTTAAAACGACACAAATTAATTATCCCACTGTTTCTGTAGGAGAGAAATCTGGAGGACTTGATTAGGTCTGTGTATAGACTTGAAAGGCCAAAATCAAGGTCAACAAGCTGCCTGCCTTTCTGGTGGTGCTAAGAGGCTACTTCCTTGCTCGTTCAGGTTGTTGAAAGAATTCATTCCCTTTCAGTTGCAGGACTGAGCTCCCTGTTTCCTCACTGGCTGTCAGCTGAAGTCCACTCTCAGCTTTCTGAGGACTTCCGTGCGTTTTGCTTCATGCCCTCTCCATCTTCCACCTACAAATGGCAGCTTGAAACCCTCAAGGGGCGCCTGGGTGGCGCAGTCGGTTGAGCGTCCGACTTCAGCCAGGTCACGATCTCACGGTCCGTGAGTTCGAGCCCCACGTCAGGCTCTGGGCTGATGGCTCGGAGCCTGGAGCCTGCTTCCGATTCTGTGTCTCCCTCTCTCTCTGACCCTTCCCCGTTCATGCTCTGTCTCTCTCTGTCCCAAAAATAAATAAAAAAAATTAAAAAAAAATTGTTAAAAAAAAGAAACCCTCTAATGCTTTGAGTCTTGCCTGCCTTTTCTCATGTAGCATCGCTTTGACTTCAGCTGAGAAATCGCCTCTGCTTTCAAGAGCTCATGTGATTACATTACGCCCACATGGATAACCCTGGATAATCTCCCTGTTTCAAGTTCTTTAACCATACTCGCATCCGTAAAGTCCCTTTTGCCACATATAAGGTAACATACACAGGTTCTGGGGATTAGGACAGGGATATCTGGTGGGAGGGGTGCATTGTCAGCCTCTCACAGAGCCTGAGCCACACGTGTATGTCACTGGGCATATTATTTCTTTTCAGAGATGGTAACAGTATAGTGGTGATTTCTCTCTCCTGGGTGAGGACACCCACCGATAACTTTTGGAGTATTGACCGACTTCATCAGAAAAAGAAGGACAACTGAATGCTTTGATGTCTAGGATATATCAAGATGCTACAATAGGCAGAGAAAAGATAATTTCTGTTAAGTAACTTGTCAGTAATTTTGGGAGAGGGTGTTTCATAATGAGCTATTGATTTTTAAAATATTGGCTTATATGGTGATTGGACATTGATTTATCAAATAAATGTATAATTGCATATTGTGTATCTCTTGCCAGTCAGATGTAAGTCCATGGAAACAAACACAATGCCTTTCTCGTTCACTATTGTATCTATACAGCCAGGAAGAGAGCCTAGCATGGGGTTGCTCAATAACCACTTGGTATCTATTTATTGAAGAAAATACTTACCTGGCAACTACCTTGACAACACGTGGCAGTGAATGAGAGTTCAGCAGCGAAAAAGACCCGGTCTCTGACTGCCTGATGTCAGGTTTTAAAAGAGTAGTTATAAATGAGGACAATACAAAAAAATTCAAAAAAAAATTTTTTTTAACATTTATTCTTTTTTGAGAGACAGATACAGAGTGCAAACAGGGATGGAGCAGAGAGAGAGGGAGACACAGAATCCAAAGCAGGCTCCAGGCTCTGAACTGTCAGCACAGAGCTCGATGCAGGGCTCGAACTCACGAACTGCGAAATCATGACCTGAGCTGAAGTCGGATGCTTAACTGACTGAGCTACCCAGGAGCCCTGAGGACAAAACAAAATCTTTTTTTTTAATGTTTATTTATTTTTGAAAGAGAGAGACAGAGAGAGAGACATAGCGTGAGTGGGGGACTTGTGGAGAGAGAGGGAGACACAGAATCTGAAGCAGGCTCCAGGCTCTGAGCTATCAGCACAGAGCCTGACATGGGGCTTGAACTCATGAACAGTGAGATCATGACCCGAGCCAAAGTCAGATGCTTAGCTGATGGAGTCACTCAGGCACCCCAAAACAAAATCTTAAAAGTAGTACACATACCTCTTAGTCATTCTATTTTAACTTCAAGTGTACAATTGTTCATTAATGCTTTGTTAGTGTTAAGACATTTTCTTTGAATAGGGTCGGCTGAGTGGAGTTCTACATCTTCCTTCTTGCATAAAACCATACCCCAAATGCATCTTCCATGAGTTGAGTTTTTTCTTCTCTTAAATGGAGTGAGGACTTAAGATCAAGGGTAGGCAAAGTATGGTCTAAGCCAAATCTGGCTGACCATCTGATTTCATACGGTCTCAAGCTAAGCATGGTTTTACGTTTTTTGAATGGTTGAAAAAAATTAATAGAAGAATATGTTTGTAACATATAAAAATAATATGGAATGCAAATTTCAGTGTCCATAAATATGCTTTTATTCGAACATAGCCATGCTTGGTCATATACCTATTGCCTATGACTGATTTTGTGCTATAGTGACAGAGTTGAATAGTTATGATGGAGATCATATAGCCTACAAAGCTTAAAATAGTTTTTTTCTGACTTTTTAGAGAAAAAGTTTCCTGACCACAGCTCAAGATATGTGAGAAGTAAATTGAGTGCAGAAAATTCTTAGTAGTTTCCACCCCCAATTATTTTCTTGGTGGTTTGTATATATGGGCAGTGCATATTAATGTAAGATAAGATTTTACCTATCAATAATTTTTTCATGACTCCACCTTATCAGAATTTTCCATACACTTGATTTATTTTTCATAGAACAGCTCTTTTTCTTATTTAATTAATTTTATCAACATACACTGTTAATTAAATTAGGAAATGATACTAACAGGTGCAAACCAGTTTAGAGATGTATATGTATATCAAGTCACCATGATGTACACTTTAAATATCTTATAATTGTATATGTCAATATACCTTAATACAGCTGGAAAAAAAACCCCAGAAAGCTGTGTTGGAGATGAACACAGCTGACTCCTGGTGAGTGCTCATCTCTAATGGTGAGGGCAGCAAGCAGTGAGCACTGTCCTGGAGGCAAGACTGCTAGCCTTCAGTTATAGACATAGTGAGGTTTTCTGTCCCTACATTTTATGGAGGAATGGAGAGGTCTGGTTAATAAGCAATCAGGTTTAGTGGAGGTCAGTGATGAGGTCTTCTGCTGTGTGTAAGATTTAGTCCAAATTAAACATAAATTTGCATTTTATAACTAGAACCATGGTTTCATAGATGTCATGTTGGTATCCCTCACTCAAGGTAACTTGCTTCTAGAATTTTGAATTCTCAGCATTACTAATGTGGGGAACTATTTCATGTTACTGAACCTCAAATCTCTAATTTAAGAGACTTTCTTGCTAGAGTTCTCAGAACTCTGATTTGACTTTCATAGAAATTCTGTCTTCTAGCCAAATCAAAGTGAAATACTTTACCCCACTCTGTGCAGAATGCGTCAATAATTGTTGTTTTCAGTGCTTTTCTCAGAGAGAATATTCCCCCTGTAATCTCTTAATTCAGCAGAGAGAAGACATAAAATCTCCTTAAAATTTTTTTAATATGCTCAGTGATACACTTCTGTGCTCCTTTAAACCAATATTCTTTCTCCTGAATTTTAATTTTAATTTATTAAAATGAGGACAATCATTGCAGTCTAACAGAGAATTAAAAAGTAACATTTCGGCCAGAAACAGGTGTTAAAAATAGCAGTGATTTGGGTTTGCTATCACTTTCAGTTTAGAAACTTTGTCTTTGCATATTTCAGTGGTTCCTTTAGCCCTGAAAAGTCACCACTTCAATGAACAACTGGCCCATTTTTATGTTATAAGGCCCTGGGAATCCAGAGGCAAAAGCAACCTCTATCCATCTTCTCTAATTTGCTTCAGTAGATGCAATATGAAAAAAGCATAGCATTAAGGAAGGATCTTTTCTCTTTTTTTCCTTTCCCTCTCAGGAGCAGAGTTAAAATGGAATACAGTCATTAAAAGGTTATCTAGTGTAACAAGCTCCCTGCCAAAGGCAGAGCAGAAGGCTCTATTCCTCTGTGAGTTGTTTTATGAAGTAGCTCATGGCTGACAATCAGTGAACTAAATCCTTTGACAAGGAGAGATTTACAAGGACTTGTCTACAGAGACGAAGTGTTTCTACAGACTTGAGCAGAACTGGGACCAGGGATTAGCAACCCTGCACATAAATACAGCTTGCGGCTTCAGGATTCTGCAGCTGGGAGCTTTGGGTAGCCACTCTGTGTAAATATGCCTATGGAATTGAGTTCTAAATACCGCTGAGTTCTGAATACTGACTGTGCTACATACAGGATTCATGTGGCTTCCAAGATCTATGGATGGTTCAAAAAAGTATTCTCCAGACACACATTGCAACAGTGGGGTTCATCTTCTTGAGCTCTCGGCAAGCTACAGTGTTTATAAACCAATCTCATCCCCTGTCACTAAGGAAGGGGCTACCCAATTTAAGTTTTCACCCCAATCTCTTTTCTTCTGGCTTCCAACTGTATATTGTCCTTTGCAGTAGGTGACTCTTGTTAGGTGTGAGGAGTGGTGATAACACCACATGGTACAGTGTGCCCGTGGACATTTGCTATGGTCTAAATATTTGTGCACCCCCCCCAAATTTGTATATTGAAATTCTAACCCCAATGTGATGGTATTAGGAGGTGGGGGCCTTTGAGAGGTGCTTAGGTCTTGAGAGTGGAGCCCTCATGAATGGGATTAGTATTCTTACAAGAGACCATAGAAAGCTTTGTAGACCCCTCTGCCGCATGAGGATACAGTGAGAAGGGGGCCCTTAATGGACTGTGCTGGCACCCCAATCTTGAACTTCTAGCGTCCAGAATTGTGAGGAATAAATTTCTATTGTTTATAAGCTACCCAGTCTGTGGTATCTGTTACAGCAGCCCAAATGGACTAAGACAATGTTCAATTACACAACCTTGCTTTGACATGAGTTTGAATATTGAAGGATTAATTTTGTTAGGTCTAAATGGTAGAATTGATGATCAGAGATAAATTGTACCAGGGACTTAAGTGCTTAGAATAACACAGCTTGAAGGGATCTTAAGGATCATACGGGCCATCTTTATTGTTTTTTTAGATGATAAAACTAAAACCTACAGAGGGTGACTGACTTGTCAGTGGCCACAGGGGTAGTTGAGTCCAGTATGGGGACTAGAACCTTCAGAGTATAATAGACTACACTGCTCATATGGTATCTGGATGTAGTGGTTAGAAGCATATGCTTTGGAGTCAGAGTTTTCTGGGCTTAAATCCCATCTCTGTATGAGCTGTACTATCACGGGAAATGTGTTGAATTTTTCTGTGCCTCAGTGTCCTCATCTGCAAATGGAGACAAGGGTACCACTTCACGGGGCTGGTTTGTTTATTGAATTAGTAAATACGTGTAAATCAAAGAAGAACAATGCCTGGGAAGTAGTAAACACTCATGAAATGTTAGCTGGTGCTACCATTACTCCCCCTATCACTACTGCCCTACTACCCCAATACTATAATACATGACTGACTTCCCCCAACTCAATGTGATTTGCGAGCAAATTTTGAAAAAGACTTAAAGAGAAGAAATACACTCAGTTAAACATTTGCATCTGAACAATATATATGAGTATGTATATGTGTGTGTATTATGTAGGTGTTTAAATCTATTGTGTTTATCATTTGTGTAAAGCTATTAAATAAGCTCATGTCCTACTTCGTCCCTGAGCTAAGTAGGAGCTGACTCGCATTTCATCACTCTCAGGTTGCTGATTTGAATATATCAACAATCCATTTTGAATTTGCATATGACCTTGTAGGGGTTCCCATCATGATATATATTACTGGGGCGTGTCTGGGAGAAGCCACTTTTTTTCAGTAAGTTGAGTCATACAGCAGACTGAATTTTCATTTTGTCTATGTGTAATAGGTATGAAAAATGAATTTACATATATTAGTTACTCTCTGAATGTTTTTTCTTGGGAAGAATATGAAACTGGTTGAATGAAAACACTACTCTGCTGATTGTCCCTGCATAGGGACTGAATTAAAAGATGGGATGAAGAGAAGACTGATGGCTTTATACCAGTCTTCCTTTGTTCTGAAGAACTTCAGCTCATGGTCCTGTAAAAAGTATCTATTGTGAGATTTTCCTCACTAGCTCTGTTAATGATCATAAAGAACTGGAAGCAACCTCATGAGCATTGATAAAAAAATGGAAAAACAAATTGCAGTCTATTTATACAGCAAGATACTATGTAGCAGTAAAAATGAATGAACTGTAGCAATATGAAACAATTAAATGAGTGTTGATAACCTAAAGATGAGTAAGACCACAGATTCCAGAAGTCATGCTTCTTATACACTTGATCTTAGCCAAAAGGCCGAGAAGCGATGGCATGCTTCTTATAATGTTTAGAAACAAAACTAAGCAATATACTATTTAAGAATATATCTGTATATGGTAAAACTCTCCCTGTACATATATACATTTACATATTCATTTCTAAGTAGTACATAAATGAATAAATATAAATAAAAGAAGACCACGTATTGCCCAGCAACAGTATTGTATTAGGATAAATCCAAGGCTATGTACCTGAGGTCCAAGGGAAAAAAAATATTTTCAAAAAGAATGATCTCATAGAGCCACTGTTTTGCAGGAAAGAAGACTCCAGCGTGCAGTGTGTACTGAGCAAAAACCACAGAGTGTGACCTGGGAGTGGGAAACTGTTATTTAAAAGTCCTTAAATGTTTTTTGTTTTATTTGATAACATCTGTCCTCTGTAGCCTTTTGCGCTCTGTGATTTCCAGCCAAGACATTGCTATTTGTATTTGAGTCCACGGGGTAAGACTAGGAGATAGTCTTTGTAGGACTTTGTTGAAAAGAAAGCCTGGGAGCATGTCCGTTCCCTCCAGTCCTGCTGAAGCCCAGAGTAGAATAGAAAAAAGGTAACAGATTCTGAGGTTCATTCTTCAGATTTACGGAAAAAGGCCAAGTTAAGCCTTGCTTCTACCACTGGCTCTTCTTTCCTGTCTGCTGTTTGTTTCCTTGCTGCTGTGAGTGAGGACGGGTGAGGCCCAGAGCAAGAGAGAGGCCAAGAGAGGATACACCACTCAGCCCCGTGAGCCACCTTGGAGCAGCATGACATGTTTGAAGCATGTGTCTGGGTTTCTCTTCTTCCTAAATGCCCGGCCTTTGTTGACTTTCAAGTCTGAATCATAACAAGGAGCAAACTTGAGCATCGTAAAGTGCAAGGGTGAGCTTGCCGGAAAGGGCTGGAGCTCAGACACTGGTTTCTCTTTCTCCTTACTCTTCCGATGACAAGAAAGGCCTACTTGTCAGAGAAGCTTAGAGTTTTAAGCTGTTTCTGATGTTTTGACTTGGAACGTTCCAGCTAGCAAAATGTTCTTCAGTCCGACGTGGAGAAATTTGAATGACTTACCCCTGCCTGTCAGCAATGTTGAGTGAAAACTACCCTCTCAAGGGCCCAGGGGAAAATTAAGCCGGTGCTCCTCAGACATTTCTGCCTGAGTCCCCTTAGCAGCAAAGTACAGAAAACTTGTGCCTCCAGGGGTCCGGCATCGTAGTCCAAAGTGGCTGCTCCTGCTTCTAGAGCTTTGGGAAGCAGTATATTTTATCTTAACTAATGAGAGTTTCCCTTCCACTTTGTAATATACCTTTTCTTTTTTTTTAATGATGTGTAGTTGACACACAAGGGTCCATCAGTTTCAGATGTCCAACGTAGGGAAGCGACAAGTCTATACCATGCTGTGCTCACCACAAGTGTAGCTCCCGTCTGATGTCTTCGTACATCGCTGTTATAATACCCCGCTGTACCTTTCATCCCCATGGCTTACTCAGTTCGTAACTAAACGGTATCATGCTCTCCCCTGCACCCATTGTGTGCATCTCCCTACCCATCTACCTGTTTGTTTTAATAGAAAAAAACTTTTTCCTGCCCAATTGTTCAAAAAACAAAGCTTCTGGAAGATGGTTATTCTGTGACTTCTGGTATTTCTGGAATGTGTCACTACATATCTCCAAGGGGAGGCATACTTCAGTCTGAAAAGTACAGTTAGGGTGTATAAGAAGGTAGTGGTGTTTTCTTATGCCAGGTGGTTTCACAAAGATAGTTTTTTAAATTGAGTTAACTCAATTTAAATTGATTAATTCCTCAGTAATTATTTGACTAAGCTTAAGATCAAACCACAAATGTGTATGTCAGTAGTAAGTGGCTAATTATTACTTTGTCGTATGGTTGAGATACAAAACAAACTAAAACTATTATAATATGTAGAAATTCTTAGCACATGATACTTTTCTTTGCAAAGTAGTCTTAAATTTATGTTTTTGGGGGTGGCACCTGGGTGGCTTGGTCAGTTAAGTGTTGGACTCTGGATATTGGCTCAAGTCATGATCTCACTGTTCATGGGATCGAGTCTCTTGTTGGACTCTGTGCCCTCTGCCCTTCCCAACCTCCCCCCCGACCTCCCTCCCCCCACTCATGCTCTCTCTCTCTCTCAAATAAATAAACTTGTAAGAAAATTTATTTTTTTCAGAGAGGTAGAAATAAATAAAACAAGTATAAGCATTAAAGGAATAATTACAATAATATATAACTTGGATGTATTTGACTAAATTAATAATCTAAGAGTCTTACTAAAATTGACAGTCTACCTTCCTTCCACATTACTTCTCATTTTTTCTCTTTGTCCTTAGTATTATCTCAAAAGGTGGATTTCTATTCTCCTTTCTGTTTGCATGGAGCCCCTAAATTTGCATAACCGGCTGTCTGTCACCTCTCTTCTGAGCCCCAGAGTAGCATATTCAACTTAAATATCTTTAAGATGTTTGGGAAGTATCTGGAATATAACACGGCAAAAGCAGGACTCTGTTTCCTGTTTCAGCAAATGGCACCATAAAATTCCCAAATACCAAAGCCTCAAACCAGATAGCCTTTCTTTCTGGACAATACCCTGGCTTGTACTTTTTGCCTGCCCAGCCCCTCTCCTTCCCCCAGGAGCCAGAGTGAATTTTTTAATGTAAATCACATCACGTCACATGCTTATGCATGTGTCCTCTGCTGGTGTCCATTACACTTGGGTATAACACGTATGTAGTGTGCTTTCCCTGGCCACGAGGCTGAGTGGGATAAACTCTGTGACTTTTTTTCTTATTCTTCCTCCCTACCCCTCTCCTCCTGTTCAGTGTGCTTCAATCCCTGATGGCTTTATTTCTGTTTCTGGGAGTCTGGTTTCTACCCTGGGGACTTTGCACTTACTGCCTGCTTTGTGTAGACTGAATGCTTCTGGATCTTCCCATGGCAAGCCCTTTGCATCACTTATGTCTCAGCTCACATGTCCTTCCTTAGGGAGACTCTTCCTGACCAAACTTGAAAAACCAGCACCATCTTCTCAGTCGCTCTTTTTTTTTTTAAGGTTTCTTTTTTTTAAGTTTTTATTTATTTTGAGAAAGAGAGAGAAGGAGGGGAAGAGAGAGGGAGAGAGAGAATCCCACGTAGGCTCCGTGTCGTCAGGTCAGAGCCCAAAGCCAGGCTCAAATCCACAAACTCTGAGATCATGGCCTGAGCAGAGATCAAGAGTCAGATCCCCAACCATCTGAGCCACCCAGGCGCCCTTCCCCTCAGTCACTCTTAAAGTATTACCCAGTTCTATTCTCTTCTTAGTGTTTATCACCTTCCAAAAATCTCCTGTATTAATTTACTTGCAGACTACAATGTAAACGTCATCAGTGTAGGGACCTTTTCTTTGTTATTCAATATTGTATTAGCTGGCTTAGTAAATACTGAATGTTTGTAAGTGTCTGGACAACCTTCCATTGACTTCATGCGAGTCTCATAACAACTCTGTGAGGTGGACACTATTATTGCTTTCTTCCAAGGGTTGGTGTCTTAACTATTGGTGTGTGTTTAGGGACTTTTAGCAAGTCCTCAATAAATGTTTGTCTGAAGAATGCAGAATTCTCATTTTACAGATAAGGAAGTCTGAAGGTTTATAGAAGCCAACTGATGTTCTCCATTGTTATAAAGTATGTAAATGGCACAGTTGGGTCTCAAACATTTGTCTTCAGCCTCTTGGCTCCTAGTTATCTGCTATTTCCATTGTAACTTGTTGCTTCCTTAATGGAAGCAAGTTTCTCTGTTAAAAATACCCTAGGGACGCCTGGGTGGCTCATTCAGTTAAGCGTCCAACTTTGGCTCAGGTCATGATCTCACGGTTTGTGAGTTCAAGCCCCACGTTGGGCTCTGTGCTGACAGCTCAGAGCCTGGAGGCTGCTTCAGATTCTGTGTCTCCCTCTCTCTCTTCCCCTCCCCCATTCATGCTTTGTCTCTCTTTGTCTCAAAAATAAATAAACATTAAAAAAAAAACCCTAGAAGAAAAATTTTGGATAGTGCAACTTTTCAGATGGTGCCTACTCCATCCTACAATAACTGATGGGACAGAGAATATTTAGTTAGGTGCTCAGAAATTGAATCAGTTAAAAAAATTTCTTTTGAAATGTTTACTTATTTTCGAGAGAGAGAGAAAGAAAAGAACGAAAGAGAGAAAGAGAGAAAGAGAAAGAAAGAAAGAAAGAAAAAGAAAGAAGGAAAGAAAGAAGGAAAGAAAGAAAGAAAGAAAGAAAGAAAGAAAGAAAGAAAGAAAAAGAAACTGTGAGCTGGGAAGGGGCACAAAGAGAGGGAGACACAGAATCTGAAGCAGGCTCCAGGCTCTGAGCTGTCAGCACAGAGCCTGATACAGGGCTTGAACTCACAAACCGTGAGATCAATACCTGAGCCGAAGTCGAACACTTAACCAACTGAGCCACCCAGGTGCCCTAGTGTGTGGTTTTTTTTTTTTAAGGCATGTAATCAATATATTTTTCATTGAGCTCTTTGATTTCCTTATTGTTCAGGCAGTGCTAGTATGGGCTCCATTCACGTCCTACTAGAAAACATTGACATAATAAGGTTGGAAATGTCATTTTAGCACATTTACTATTGTCTTTGCTTAGTGGTGTCTTTCTTGGTTCTCTCTGCCTAGCTAAGTGCTACTTATCCTTCATTCAGTAAATGGAAAGCTTTTTGAGCGTAAGACTTTATCTTGGTAGTGATATTTAATGGAGATGGTCCAGCCACTCTTCGGCTTAACACTGTTCGGAGTCTAATTCAGGCTTTGTTGCTTGCTAATTTTGTGACCCCAGAAAAATACTCAAGTCTCAGTTTTCTCATCTATTAAATGAACATAGTAGTAGTATGTATTTCTGAGGATTGTCAGAAGAATTAAGTAATGCAGTGCATAAATAAGCCCTTAGCCTAGTATGTAGCATTTTATGAGCAGTCAAAGCAGCTAGCTGTTAATCCTTTATGTCTTTGTAGTTCTAGTACCGAAGGACAGAGCCTGGCAACGTAGTCATCTGAAAGTGTTGGCTAGATAAATCCAGAGGCCTTGTTATCCTCTAGATCTTTAACACATTTTAAATAGGTTTATCCCTGTCGTCAATTTCCTTAAAGTTATACAAGAATCACGAATTGTGCCTAATGCTTCTCCTAGCATTTGTCATACATCGCCTCACCAAACCCAATTTCTGCCCTAGAGCTATTTGACAGAATTTCCAATATAGCTGAATTCTTTCCACTGAAATTATTACAAACATGAAAAAGTGTATTGTTGAGAGAGTCTCTGCTTTCTGCTTGGATTTTAAATTGTTAAATTCTTACGGGATAAGGATGATGCCCCTCGCAAAAGCTGGTCTTTTCCTCTCAGGCCAAGTTATCCACTCTTACTCTCTCTCTCGAGCATCTACCTCTTGATCCCGGTATGCTGTGTTATCTTGTTTCCCTGTTGATGGAAACATATCATTTTTCAATATCGCCTTTAAGCTGAGAAATTCAAAGATACACATAGATTTTTGGAGTCAGGAGGATATATACCATCTGCTGCCTTCTTTTGGATTTGTTGCTGCTGAAGGGAAAGCCCAGCACGTTTTCTGTTTGCCAATTATAAGGCAAGTGATTGGGGAGTCTTTAGAAAAGAATGAAGTTATCATTTCGTGGGCATATGTTGTTCACACAGATAGAGAATCTGCATCTTTCAAGTTTCAGTGTTGTGTTTGAATAAAGCAGAGATACTGAAGTGGCACTAATCTTGTCAGAAGAAAGCATGGCTTTGTTATCTAAGATGCTCATCTAAAAAAAAGACAAAAAAGGCATAGAGAATTTAAGAGAATAATCTGTAGTACAAATTCCTATGTTTTTAACCTGTGTATCAGTCAATGTCCTGTTGCCGTTTGTGTAGAGTTCTTTTTCTTTATAGTCACGTCACAGGCTCTGTGGAAAGAGAGCTTCTCATTTTAGTTGGATGATAGAGGAGAGTTGTGTCAAGCATTAGAAAAATGATACTGGGTAATCAAGTTTTTAAAAATGTGAACAGTGACATCAGGTAAACTAGAATACATCCACTCCTTGATCTTCCCAGAACCATATACTAGATTAATTGACTCATTTACCTGTGAGGCAAAGAGGAAATGAATTTATCAGAAGCTCTCTTCACTGACTTCTACTTGCTCTGCTGTCCACGTGAACTCAACTATTTCTCCACAAAACATTTCTGACTCACCATATGTTGCTTACTGCTAGGTAGTGGGTCACTCTCTAGCCCCCCTCGCGTCCCCCATCCCAGGGATTGAGTGGAGTGTTTACCAAGACTTGGTTGTGCTTGGTTCCATACCTGTGTGTGCCATTGTACTGTATTATGAAGTTTAAGGTCATGTAAACCAAAAGTATGATTTGTAAGAAAGGGGTTCTTGTTTCTGTGGAAAACAAGCTGCATGATTTGAAAATCATTGATAAAATGAGTTGATAAAAAGAAAATTGCTGTTGAATTAGATGTCAAACCACTTTAAAGGATTAGAAAAAATAATAAAAATTTAGAAGGATGTCATGCTTGATTCTTTTGCAAGTGTTTTCAACCTCTTGCTTTACTTTAAAGAAATCACAGGGGCGCCTGGATGGCTCATTCAGTTAAGCGTCTGACTTCAGCTCAGGTCATGATCTCACAGTTGTGGGTTCAAGCCCTGTGTCGGACTCTGTGCTGACAGCTCAGAGCCTAGAGCCTTCTTCGAATTCTGTGTCTCCCTCTCTCTGCCCCTCCCCTGCTCATGCCTCTGTCTCTCTCTCTTTCTCTCAAAAGTAAATAAACATTAAAAAAATTAAATCATAGCTGTAAGTCTTACGTGATCCATTGTTGTTGTGTGTTGTTCAAGAAAGAAGACAGAGTTCTGTAATCTATGCATCTGTATATTCAAAGGAGCACATTGAGCCTGAATAGAAAGATTGGAGAATGAATGTACATCTGTATGTTTTAAGGTAAAATAAAATGTCGAATGTATGTATATGTATTTTGAGGGTTTATTCTACCCTACTTTGCCAAATAATTGGCTATCTTTAGGCACCAACCAAGCCCAGTAAGAGGGTGTTTACTCATAAACCCCATGGGATTGAAGGTGGAAATGTAATAACAAAGAGAGATGTGAGTTGTCCAGGATCATGTGACTTCCGTTCCCAAGGCCTCAGTTTCATTTTCTCTGAAATCAAATTGTTGGACCGAACAAACCTGAGTTCTTTCTCATTCTCATGTTTTATTTTTCTTCATTTCAAATTGGGCACTGACTGTTGGATGGCTGTGCTATTTCCTGTACTTCTGTCAGCCATACTTTTTTGAACATTGTATTGACTCTAGAATATTTATTTGACTTCCATCTTGATCTCTTGTTAAACATTCAGAAGACACTTGTCTGGAGGAGAAATCCAGATTTAGTTCAGTTTGGATTATACCCATATTGGATCATGCTGCTCCCTTCATTAAGATCCTTCAAGAGCTCACCTTAAATACAGGGAATTGTTCCCATTCCTTAGCATCCATCATCACATGCCTGCATGTAGTACCCATGCCTGATTCTGTGTACTTCTGTTACTATTGAATTGGCTGTTTTGTGCCTCTAAGACTTTGCTCATACTGTTTCCTCTGTCTAGAATGCTCATCCTCTCTTTTTTTCCATGTGAACTCCTTCATGTCTTCAAACACTATCTTCAAAACATTTTCGTGCTGTCTCCTTCAGGAAGCCTTTACCTGATTCCCCCAGGTCAGGCAGTTGCTTCTTCTGTGTGTTCCTTGGAGATCGAGATCTACTTCCACCATTTAAAAACATTTTTTTAATGTTTATTTTTGAGAGAGACAGAGTACGAGCAGGGGAGGAGCAGAGAGAGGGAGACACAGAATCCGAAGCAGACTCCAGGCTCCGAGCTGTCAGCAGAGAGCCTGACATGGGGCTTGAACTCATGGACCGTGATCGTGACCTGAGCTGAAGTTGGACACTCAACCAACTGAGCCACGCAGGTGCCCCAACTTCCGCCATTTTGATATTCCATTTCTTCTGCTAAACCATAAGTTCCTTGAAGAAAAGTACTGTCTTATTTATGTTTGGCCCAACACTTGCAGTTTCTAACATGAGGAAGTTGTTAAAAAATGTTTGGTCAAACACACTGTTGCAAACAATGGAAACTTGGAAGTGAATATAAAGGAAATATCCAGACTACCTAGCTCAAAACCTTCATTTTACGCATGAAGAAACTGAGGCCCAGAGCAGTTTACAACTTTGCCCAGTGTCTGTTATCAGCACTGGAAGCTACGACTTGTCCTGCTGTGCCTTGTCATTGGCTTCGCTCCCTTGGATTCCCCAAACTCAAGAGCATGTGGCTCACAAATTTACAGGGAAATTTATTTATTGAACAAGACATTAGAAACTGGCATCATGAGAGAGGGTATTGGAATGTTTTTACCCCAGCTCAGATTTCAAAAATGAATAGAGATGAAGGCCTGGTCAATAAGCCTTGTCCCCAGTTATCTAAGTGAGCATCCTTCTGTCTACATTCCATTATAGCTACCACAAGCCATTATTGAGAGATACTTCTTGATGTTTTTCTTCAGGGTCTCATGCAGTGATCACCCTGTCTTCTTCTGGAGGCTTGAATCTTTGTGATATATGGCCAATTACCATTTGAATGCCTTCATGCAGATCAAAACTCTGCTGATATTGATTACCAGGTAACCTCAAGGTTACATCAAGCTCCAGGATTCTATCTTTGACTATCCAACTATACCCCAATTCTAAATGGAAAATTGTGAAATGTTTTAGTAGAAGGGAATGCAGGATAGCATTGGGCAGAGGATTAATCATTATAAAGGCACTGCTCAGAAGGAAATTAAAGAGGGAGAAGAATGAAGGTCAAGGCAAGCTTTAAAAACCCAAGCCTTAAAGGTAAGTGTCACTTAAGCTTAGTGTCCATAAAGTTAGAGATAATGTATTATCCAGACTGGAACACTTGTGGGAATGGGAAAGAGGACTGTTGGTAGTGACACGAGTGCAAACCAGACTTCCCTGGTGAAATCAGGACATACGATTACCCCGAATAGTTTGCCTCATCCTTTTGTGGTTTCCTCACTTCAAGAACATTCTCCCAGACAAGACAAGCCCAGCATTTGGGCTGAGATTGTCAGATGAGTTTCTGATGTAGTTTTAACCTGTTCTGCTCCAGCCTGGTCCTGATATTCCACTTCTTTAGATCTCTACTCCCTGGCTGCACACGGTTTCATTCTTCCACTTGTTACATGGTTTCTGACCCCAGCGATGTTCAAACTCTGTTTGATGTAATTCTAGATTTTACGTGTTCAATAAATGCCTTTAAGTTTTGGAAAATATATTGTAAACTTGTAAGTATTTGACTTGCCACAGCCAAGGAAAGGCTGGGAAGAAAAAACATTCAGAGAAAAATGGTGCTGTTTTAAATCACTACGTTTTGGAGTAACTTGTTTATGCAGCAACAGATAGCTAACACATTGTCCATTGCCCACCCTCCCCCACCAAGGTTAATTTCAGTCACAGCCCTGGTCCTTTTTCTTTTAACCTGGAGTGGTGGACAAGTCACCAAGGTTGCACAGTTAAGATCACTATGACTGAGATTTGGTCTTCTTACTTTTAGATACAGGTTTGTTTCTTTATGTCGCTATTTACTTGCAGATCTCCAGTAGTTTCATAGAATCCTTGCTCAAGTATTCAAAACTACTGATTGGAAATAAAACAAACTTTGGCCTTTCTCTTCTTGCCATGTGCTGCCTGTATCTGAGTCAGAGGACAACTTAAGAGTTTTAATTTTTTGGTGAAATACCAGTGATGCTGTCTACATTTGGGAACTTACGCATTTCCTTTCAGTGAGCAGCACGGGGCACTTGCATGGAAGGACCTCAGTGTGAATTTGACTGTTACGCACTGCTCCACCAAAGTCCTGCTGAGAAAATTGGTATTCCAGTATTAGAGACAGTTGAACCATTTATTTTGCCAGATTCTCTAAGCTTTATTGTGGTATCAAAGCACACCATGAGTTAACCACCCACTGGAATTTGTTACTCTGATTCTGTGTAGAACTGCCTTGACAAAACTACAATTTAAAATTATTCCCCAAAGTTTGAAATGAGGAGTGGTCATGAACCATATCAGCTTTTGTAAAATCATTGTCAGTGGCACCATTGGTTTGCTCTTGTTCCATGTTCTTTCCTTATGATAAATTCTTTTTAGTTCAAAGGTAGGAAAAAATTTTTAATATAATTTATTGTCAAATTGGTTTCCATACAACACCCAGTGCTCATCCCAACAAGTGCCCTCCTCCATGCCCATCACCCACTTTCCCCTCTGCCCCACCCACCAAAGGTAGGAAATTGATGTATTTCCCTGGTGCATTGGGCACGTGTCCTTTTTAATAAACAATAAGACAGGTGTAACATTTTGTTGCTTTGTCTGCTAGGAGACACAGCTATTTTATGATTGATTATATAGTAACTATCCTTAGCCTAAGTTTGCTGCTAAGCTTCTTTTTGGTATTACATTTTATTACTTGGAACTTTTAAAATTAATTTTCTTTGAGTCTTCTTTTTGTGGTTGCTTAATTAATTTTCTTTTAATATTTCTTGGGGTTTTATTGTTTTTATGCCTCTGCATTTTAAACTATGACATTTTTGGAAGTATGTGGTGAGATGTTTGAGAAACGATTTTACTAAATTAAACAAGGAATATTTATTTCATTTATTCCACCTGTATTGTGAAAATCTAGTTATAGAAGATAGAAATATTTTCCTTTGATGGTTTTATATATATACGTATATATACCTACATATGTATGTATGTATGTATACATATATGTATATATGTATGTATACATATATATATATATATACACATATATATATATACAGAGAGAGAGAGAGGGGGGGGAGGGAGAGCTCTGGAGCAGGGGAGAGACAGAGAGAGAGAAAGAGAGAGGGAGAATATTAGGAAGGCTCCACACTCAGTGTGGAGCCCCATGCGGGGTTTGATCCCATGACCCTAGGATCATGACCCGAACTGAAATCAAGACTCAGATTTTCAACTAACTGAGCCACCCAGGTGCCCTACCCCCTTTGATAATTTTAGAATAAAATCGGTAGGTATACCTTATTTGTCTTTATCCACGTTGTTGAATACAATTTTGTAGCTGGGACAAAGTCATGGGACAAAGCAGAACTGGAGTTGGAAGTGAGCAAAGTAAGGTGGTGGCCAGCTTGTACATGGAGCGGTGGTTTCTGAGGGGGAGCAAACTGAGGCCTGCCATGTGCAGTTTTGGACACTGTTGCTGCTGAGTGGGATCCAAGTGGTATTTTCAGTGAAGAAGCCCTGTTCTGTGGTTGGCGTTGTTCCTGGTTGAGAAGCTCCTTAGCCTGCCTCTCACTCTCTCAGCTATTCTACAAGCCACCTCGTATCCTTTAACAAATGCTTTCTTATTACCTACTTAACCTGTCACAACAGATTTTTATATTATGCAACTAAGGAGCCTGACCAACACAGATTTATAAACATACATGCCTCAGGGTCTACTCAAATGACAAAAATGGCTGACATGGGTCGGTATAAGCCTCAGGGAGCAGTGGGGCACATGGGAAGAGGAAAGTACATACCCTCCTATTAAGGCATTCAAATCCAACTTTTAAAAACAGTCTCTTCACCCAAACTAACTTGGTTGCATTCGCTCTCTGAATTTGGCTTGTGGGATTACCACGTGTGATGTTTGACACTCAGATTTAATGGAGTTATTTTTTATATTTATATTATTTATATAATTCCTTACTTGTCTTTTTTTTTAACTTTGCATTTTCCACCTCTATATTTTACCATCTTAGCAACATGACCTGTGACTTTGTGGATGCTCTGGAGTTTCTCAGAGATTAGCTTGTACTGATTTTCCTTGTGGTGAGGCCCGTTATGATCCCAAGTAAGAAGGAAAGAATCATCTCCGATGTTGTTGGCCAATAACAGCAGCACTTTTCTCTGGCAAATCCTTGTCCCTATGTCACAGAGGATGGGCTCCCCGGAAAACTCTGTGTTCTAAGTGTATTTTAATGTCCCAAATACTTTCTGACTTGCAACTTCTTTTAAAACACAAAACTGGAAACCTAGCTAACATTTCTAATCCTAGGATACAGCAGGAATGGGGTTCTATTGCAAGTGATGCGCCTGAAAATTGCATCTGAAAGGGTGATTATTAGTGGCCCTGTTGGCCAGTTGTCAGAGTGACAGGTGTCTGGGATGATGCTCAGGAAAACTGTCATTTATTTCGTTCTTGCCCTCAAGAGTAGGTTAGCTTTAGTCGTAGGTTTAGTCCTTTAAAGAGGAAGCTTCAGCACCAACTAGTCTTCTCTGTTTCATCCAGAGAGATGCAGTGCTTGAAGCCAACATTTTATTTGCGGTTTGAAACCGTATTTGGGTTGCATTCTGTCTTGTGACTCATATATACATTGCCTCCTTCCTTCTCATTGGAACGCTGCATCTACCGGCCTCATTATCTCTAATAGACCTTTTAGTTCTCTCAGGGTTATGTGGTTTCAAAGTATTACAGACTCATTCATGTCACTCTAATTTAAACATGATATTGTTATTACTGCATCTATTTTATAAACTACCTCTTGGCTTCCTTTTCTATGTATTGTGTGAACGAGAAGTGGAAGATAACATTCCAATAAACTTTGGAGCTAAAAAGTCTGGGTAATTGGATTTGACAAATGTTGAAACCTCAGATCTCAAATACTTACAACACTTTCTTTCCTGACACCAGCAATAATGGAAACGTCGTGGTGCTAATGAAGAGTTTCTACCACAGGCCCTTGAATGTGGTCCAAATAGTTGTCATCAGGCATAAACCATTTAGATTCTTAGTATTTCTTTATCCTTCAACTCAAGTTCCATTTTTTTCAGGATGACAAAGATGTATTTGTTCTAGACATAAGTCCTGGAATCTTTGAAAAAAGGCAAAAACAAGGGGAGGGGGGTAGAGAGAGTATGAGAATAAAATGAGAATATAATGGTTGTGTATAAGAAAGTCAATTCTGTGATTAATTTTCTTTAGCTCCCACAGATGCAAGAGGAATGATGACCATCAGGGGTATCGTTCTCGAACAGGGCAAGTGGTACTTTAAAGCTATAGATTCTCAGGGATGGAAGAAGGCTAGACATGGTTTTGTCTGATCCCCTTGAGCTGCAGGCAAGGCAGTGTGGTTTAGAAAATGGTAGTGATGTACCATTAATGGTAGATTTGAGGTTTCAACATTTAAAAGGGTGTGATTATGAGGTAGGAAGTTGGCAGAGAAACAGATTCTCTATGAGAATAGAACTCCAAGCTTCTTGGAAGGGAATAGCAAAGAAGTGAAAGTAACTACCTTTAGTGAGGGACATTAATCACCAGTGGCAGAAATGTAGCAGAATAACATTTTTTTGAAATATCTCTAGATTTGTTTTCCGTCTTTTCCTTCCTTCCTTCCTTCCTTCCTTCCTTCCTTCCTTCCTTCCTTCC